>NC_090818.1:20798088-21098088 GCF_000390325.3 Nicotiana tomentosiformis
TTCTTTACCTGGAACCACAAACCCTTCAGGTTGTTCCATATAGATTTCTTCCTCCAAATCTCCATTTAAGAAGGCCGTCTTAACGTCCATTTGATGAATTTCAAGACCATAAACTGCAGCTAATGCTACTAACATTCGTATGGACGTAATTCTTATAACTGGAGAGTATGTATCAAAATAATCAAGATCTTTTGTACCCTTTGACAATAAGTCTTTCCTTATATTTATCAATAGTTCCATCACCTTTCATTTTCCTCTTAAAAATCCATTTAGAACCCAAAGGTTTATTTCCAGGAGGAAGATCAACCAATTCCCATGTATGGTTGTTCAATATGAATTGTATTTCACTATTGACTGCCTCTTTCCAAAATAATGATTCCAAAAAAGACATAGCTTCTTTAAATATTCGAGGCTAATTTTCTAATAAGAAAGTCACAAAATCCGGTCCAAATGAAGTAGACGTTCTTTGACGTTTACTACGTCTTGGATCCTCCTGATTAAATGTACTTTCTTTTGTTTCTTCCTGAGGTCGTTTAGATCCTTCACCAATCGACTCACATTCTTTTTTATACGCATATATATTTTCAAAGAACTTAGCATTATCTGATTCTATAACCGTATTATTATGGCGAGTGGCTCTAGAATCAATCCACCACTCCTTAGGATTTCCCACCACGTTGCATTCAGAAAGCATAGCACACAAGTCATCGATATCTTCGTGCTTTTCAACCATGTTTGCTTGACCCTTCTTCTTGTCTTTCTTTGGAGCACGACAATCTGCAGATTTATTTTCAGCTTTTCCACAGTTGTAGCAATTTCCGTTGAACTGCTTCTTGTTTGGGTTGCTTTTCGGTCCATAAGCCTTATTCCTCTTTCCATCCTCAACAATGTTTGCTCCCATTATTGTTGAGTGTCCACGGCCTTTCTTTTCAGCAGCTTTGTTGTCCTCTTCGATTCTCAATCGAACAATGAGATCTTCAAGGGACATCTCCTTGCGTTTGTGTTTTAAGTAGTTTTTGAAATCCTTCCACAAAGGAGGCAACTTCTCAATCATTGCTACAACTTGGAATGATTCATTGATGACAAGACCTTCAGTGAAAATTCTATTAGTAGAAACAATATAATTAATACTTTTAACATTAGTATTAATTTGACTTATACCTTCAGCAAGGAGATCGTGAATAATCACTTGCAATTCCTGGAATTGGGTAATAACAGACTTGCTATCTACCATTTTATAGTCCAAAACTTTAGCGGTAACAAATTCCTTTCAAGGCATGGGTAACAAATTTCTTTCGAATTTATGTTAATACACACTCGGGGACAAAATACATTCAGTTATTTTTAATTTCAATTCGGCTACAGTTTGGTTGTTTAGTTTTAAAATTTTCTCTTTGGCAAAGCCTATATGCCTCGCCATCTTTAAAATATAATGGATTTACATTGCATCTTCTTCTATAGCTAATATGCAATAGTCATATCTGGTACTTTATTTAAATTCATTCATCTTCTCATGTAATTATGTGAATTCCTCGCTTGACAAATGTTACGATAAAAATCGGTATTAAGAGGTGGGTGAATGAGGAAGCGATATATGTATGCAAACCTCAAGATATGACCGTTATAAAACATTACAGAAGACTCCAAGATTTCACAGACTTTTATTAGCTTTTATTATAGAATTAATTGTGATAATTAAGAGGGCATGAATTGTAAACATACACCTCATAGCTCTAATATAAATAAAGGCTTTCATTTTATTTGTGAGACATCAATAAATACTGATAGCAAAAGACTAACATTTTTTTTCTCAAGTTTTATACAAGTGTTATCGAGATTTTCTAATTATTCTTAATCCCAGTGTGAATATTCTGAAGTTCAGGCTTGTCTTTTCTTCAATTATTTTTATTTTACTTGCTTTGCTCTTCATTACTTTATTTTATTGGATCAATTTAATTCACGTATCTATAAATTCTGATACAAATTCAACTGTACCATTTTTTCGGTAAACAGTTTGGCGCCCACCGTGGGGCATAGTCAATTGTGGTGTTATTTTGATATGTATATCTTATACTAACGTGCTTTAAATATATTTTTTTATTTTTTAAGCATACTACAGGTATGGCACACAATGATATCCACAACTCGCTCAATGTTAGAACAAACCACAACGATGAGCCCGTGAACAATCTCCATAATGAAAATAAACAGGATGGTTCAACTAGTGAAACCCGTCTCGATGGGAATGAGTCAACTCCTAATCGGGTTGAAAGAAAAATTCGACATGAGTGGAGTTTTACCCCTGATGGTATGGATGGTGAGCCGGTGGCTGTTACCATGAAAATGTTGAGAGCACAACAGCAAAAAATTATGGACCATCTCTCAAGATAGGACCAGATAATGACTAAGCTTCAACAAACAATATCGGGGACTTCAAATAATTCAAATGTTGGAGTTCGAACCCCCTCCCGGCATCCCTATAAATCAAACGGCACCAATAACCGGTGAATTATTACCGAGGGATGTTCAGAAGAAACAACAATCAAGTAGGTGGTGCCGATAGTGAATCTGAAAAACAAAAATAACGCAGACAATTCTTTCAAAGCCGAACTCATGAGGTTTATGAGGAAAATAAATGCTCGAACAGATCAAAATGCTAAATAATTTCAGGCTCGAATAGATTAGATCCCAGGAGCACCTCTGGTCCTAGAGGGCCCAAATTCGAAAAAGTATATACAATTTCCATTTAAAACCTAGTGCGACTCCGAAGTTGATTCTAAAGAGATTCAAAATAGTGGATATTTCAAAATATTATGGACCATCGGATCCATATGAACACATCACAACTTACACCGTAGCTGTCAAGGAAAATGATTTGGCTCCGCATCAGATTGAATCAGTTTTACTAAAAAAATTTGGCGAAACTCTAACAAAATGGGCTTTAACATGATATTCTCTTGTACCTGAATACTTAATTGATTCTTTTGAAATGCTTGAAGATTTTATCATCAAAGCTCACGCCAGAGCAAGGAAAGTGCTAGCTAGAAAAGTTGATATATTCAGAATCGCTCAAGGAAACTCGGAGTTGCTACGAGAGTTCGTGATCCGATTCCAAAAAGAGAGAATGTTGTTACCGGCAGTACCAGATGAATGGGTAGTGGAAGCATTTACCAAGGGTCTTAATCCCACAAGTTCTGATGCCTCAAGGATGTTGAAGGAGGGTTTGTTGGAATTTCAAGCAACAACATGGGAAGATATTCATAACATATATGAGTCAAAGATTCATGTAGAAGATGATAAGATAAGTAAATCGACATATTTGACAACCCGAAATCAAAGTTAATTGAACTTTGATAGGAGGCATTTCAGACACCGGTTTAAACCATACCCATCTGGATTATGGACTGATATGAGGTAGGGGCGTACCCGAAGTGAGTCGCCAGAAAATAACTTCAACGAAATATAATAATGTCTACGAATGCTGGGGATTGTTGCATCGGAGCAGATGAAACTGCAACAGTAAGTACCGAAAGCATCTGAAGATGGCTCTGGAACAATCTGTACAAGATGCCGGAGATAGCCCTAACTGGCTCCAAAATAAAGAAAAGGACAGGGGACTACTAGATCAGCCTGGAAAAAAATTAGAAGGAATCAGAATCAAGAACTGGCTAGATCCAATAATTGTCAGCCCAATCGCAATTCTCTTGCAGGGTATTTTTGTTCATCTCCTATAAACTATCGTATATGCAAAGTTATAAACACATGTGTACGTTCAAGGAATGGAATGAAGCAAAACTTGCACTTTCTAGAAACATTCTTGTATATGTTTGAATGAACATAAGCATTCTTAATATTTGCTCATACTTAGAAGCAAAAAAGGATTACAAATCCGAATAATTGTGCCCAGATGAACATGAGACATCCTCTTCATAAGCACTATAAATATAAGGGCCCTCTCTTATAAAGCTATCAAATTAAATGGCTAAAGGTCGGATGCCTTGTTTCCCGGTCGTAACGTTAGTCGGATGCATCAAATTCCTAGCCATTATCAAAATCAGAAGTATAAAATTCATGGTTATTAACATCTCCGTCTTGAAGGCTGTGAGATTATAAAAGTTTTCCGGTACAACTAAACATCGAAGAGTCAAAACTCAAAGAAAAGTTTTCGGGTACAACTAAAAACATGAGAGTCAATAATCAAAGAGGTACAACTAAGAACCGAAGAGTTAAAACTCAAAGAAAAGTTGTGGGTGGACGCTAAAAACCCCGAGATCAAGTTTTATGTGATAACAACACTTTTGCAGCTCCAACCGGTCATCGAAGAAAGAATAATAAGTGGCGGAGTTGTCATCTGAATCCCTAAGTTCTGCACTCTTTTTCCTTACCCCCGATTTTTGTCCCGATTGGATTTTTTCGGTAAGGTTTTTAATAAGGTAGTGACGAGGGTAGGAAGGAGAAAATCTTCCACTTTTCGGTCACATTACAGTGAGTAATCGAAAAGTGGGGGGATGATCACACCCAACTATGCTTAATAAAAGGGACTAAGCGGTCGTTGCAAATATAATCCGATTTACAAGTGCGGAGTCGAATCCCACATGGAATTAACCTACTAATCACAATTGCTAGCTTCGCAAAAATTCAAGTAATCAAATTTCAGAAATATCGAATAATGAGTTGAGTGTTTACTAACTAAAAGCAAGGTAATTAAAAAGCTGTAATTTTATTACTAACAAAGCAAATGTTGTAGACAAGATTGGAAAGGTGTAGGGTTACGATTTCCCTCTTATCGGAATCCTCCCTGCTACGTCTCCTATAAATTCGCCTAGATAGTCTCTACCGATCGTGAGCACTTTAGGTCTCATAATTCTCTTCCAAGCAAATACAATAATTTACTAGACGTATTCTTCCGAACTACGCTAGCTGGCACTAGTTTACCACTTACTAAGATCGCACCAAGGTTTTGTTATTCCTAATCTCACCTTTAAATCCTCCGTATTGATCCCTCATAAACGTTAGGAGTGATGTTTTTCAATAACTACCTAAATATGTACCCTTTTCTAAGTAATACACACTAAATAGGCATAGTCAATTGAGGGCCTTTTAATCAACCACAATAATCACGTAGAAACAAGTAGAGAAAATCCAATGGCAAACTTATATTAAACGCAAAAAAAATTCATCCTCCAAGAGGTTCCATCAAACCCTAGAATAAAGAGTTTAGCTACTCATAATTATTTTCACAACTACAATATAAGAATTCATCATCAATAATGAAAAAGGGAAGAAGAAAGATAAAAACTCGTTTCTGAATCTTCCGTCTTGCTCTTTTCTTGTTCTTGCCTTCAACGATGTTGTGTAACCCTTAAATAGTCATTCTTTGATGTATTTATATCAATTAGGGTTGCTAAGGGACGGAACTTTTCAATCCAACTTCGGATGGGAAAAGTTGGAATTCGTGTCTGCCTTCGCGCGTTGCGCGCCCATTTATGCGGATTCAACTTTTGAAATTCATCCATTTCGCGAAGCAATCCGTGCCTTTGCTTCGCTTCACTGTTTTGTGCCTTCACTTTTCACCTTTTTCGCGTCTGTTTTCGTGCTACGCACGAGAATAGACGAGCTCCCAATCCTTCCATTTTTCTCCTTGTTGCAATAATTTGATATCTTTTGCTCCATTATCATTCAAGCTCAGTCCTACAAATAAGAAATACGTAATGAGTATAATTCACTTCAAATATAATATAATCTCCCGCAACTCACATGACAAATGAGATGAAAACACACTCAAAACTATGCACTTTTGGCCATTTATCAGGGGACTATCTGTATACGGTAAAATTGGGTAAATGAGAAAGCGACACATGTCAATAATGACCAGTCAACCATGGTGAAACCAAATGCAAACTTGTGGCCGGATGAGAAGCAATTCAAGATATGACCGTTATAGAAACGTTATAGAAGACCCCAAGATTCCACCGACCTTTATTAGCTTTTATTAAGCTTTAGTACCATTAATTACCTTTTATTACAACATTAATTGTGATAATTAAGGGGGCATTATTTGTAACCATACACCTCATAGCTCTAGTATAAATAGAGGCTTTCATTCTATTGTGAGACATCAAGAAATACTGATAGCAAAAAACTAACATTCTTTTTCTCAAGCTTTATACATGTGTTATCGAGATTTTCTAATTATTCTTGATCCCGATGTGAACATTCTGAAGTTCAGGCTTGTCTTTTGTTCAATTATTCTTATTTTACTTGATTTGTTCTTCATTACTTTATTTTATCGGATTAATTTAATCCATGTGTCTATAAACCACGATAAAAATCAATTGTACCATTTTTCCGATAAACAGTTTGGCGCCTACCGTGGGGCATAGATAATTGTGGTGTTATTTTGATTTGTACATCTTATACTAACGTGCTTTAAAAGGTTTTTCTATTTTAAGCATACTACAGTTATGGCACACAATGATAACAACAACTCGTTCAAATATTGGAACAAACTACAACGATGAGCCCGTGGACAATCTCCATAATAAAAATCAACAAGATGGTTCAACTAGTGAAACTCGTGTCGTTGGGAATGAGTCAACTCCTAACCGGGTAGAAAGAAAAATTCGATATGAGAGGAGTCCTACCCCTGATGATATGGATGGTGAGTCGGTGGCTGTTACCATGAAAATGTTTAGAACATAATAGCAAAATATTATGGACCATCTCTCAAGACAAGACCGGATAATGATTGAGCTTCAACAAGCAATACTGGGGACTTCAAATAATTCAAATAGTAGAGTTCGAGTCCCTCCCAACGTCCCTATAAATCAAACAGCACCAAGAACCGGTGACACTATTACCGGGGAAAGTTCGGAAGAAACAACAATCAAGCAGGTGGTGCCAGTAGTGGATTTGAAAATAAAAATAACGCAAATGATTCTTTCAAAGCCGAACTCATGAGATTTATGAGGGAAATAAATGCTCGAATGGATCAAAATGCTAAAGAATTTCATTCTCGAATAAATCAGATCCAGGAGCACCTCCGATGCTAAATGGCTAGGATTCGAAAAAGTATATACAATTGCTGTTTAAAACCCAGTGCGGCTCCGGAGTTGATTCCAAAGAGATTCAAAATTCTGAATATTTCAAAATATGATAGAACATCGGATCCATCGGAACACATCACAACTTACACCACAGCTGTGAAGGGAAATGATTTGGCTCAGCATCAGATCGAATTTGTTTTACTAAAGAAATTTGGCGAAACTCTAACAAAAGGGGATTTAATATGGTATTATATTTTACCTGAACACTCAATTGATTCTTTTGAAGTTCTTGCATATTCTTTCATCAAAGCGCACACTAGAGCAAGAAAAGTGCAAGCTAGAAAGCCGATATATTCAGGAATCGCTCAATGAAACTCGGAGTTTCTACGAGAGTTCGTGATCATGGACTGACATGAGGCAGGGGCGTACCTGAAGCGAGTCGCCAGAAAATAACTTCGATGAAAGACAATAATGTCTATGAATGTTGGGGACTGTTGCATCAGTGCAACAGAATATGCAACAATAAGTACCAGAAGCATCTATTGCTTCGGAACAATCTGTACAAGATGCCGAATTAGCCCGAATTGACTCCAGAATAAAGAAAAGGACTGGGGACTGCCAAATAAAGGACTGAGGACTGCTAGATAAGCCTGGAAAAAAAAAAGGAATTAGAATCAATAACTACTAGACCCAATAAATGTTAGCTCAGTCACCATTCTCTTGCAAGGTATTTTTGTTCATCTCCTGTAAACTGTTTTATATGCAAAGTTATAAACACTTGTGTACGTTCAAGGAATGGAATGAAGCAAAACTTATATTTTCTAAAAACATTCTTGTATATCTTTAAATGAATAAAATCATTCTTAATATTTGCTCACACTTAGAAGTAAAAAAGGATTACAAATCCGAACAATTATGCCCTGATGAACATAAGACGTCATCTTCTTAAGCACCGTAAACATAAGGGCCCTCTCTTATAAATGTATCAAATTAAATGGCTAAAGGTCGGATGCCTTGTTTCCCGATCGTAAAGTTAACTGGATGCATCAAACTCCTGGAACTTTATCAAAATCAGAAGTTTAAAATTCCTGGTCATTAACATCCCCGGTCTCGAAGGTTGTGAGATTATAAAAATTTTTGGGTACAACTAATAATCGAAGAGTCAAAACTCAAAGAAAAGTTTTTGGGTACAAATAAAAACCCAAGAGTCAACAATCAAAGAGGTACAACTAAAAACCGAAGAGTTAAAACTCAAAAAAAAGTTGCAGGTGGACACTAAAAACCCGAGATCAAGTTTTATGTGATAACGACACTTCTTCAGCTCCAACCGGTCATTGAAGAAAGAATAATAAGTGGCGAAATTGTCAACTAAATCCCTAAGTACTGCACTCTTTTTTCTTCCCCCGGTTTTTATCCCGATTGGGTTTTTTCGATAAGACTTTTAATGAGGCAGTGGCGAGGGCACATTGAGTAACCGGAAAGTGGTGGGGACTATCTGTATACGGTAAAAAACGGTCTCAAGAGTTGGATGAATGATGAAGTGATACATGTCAATAATGACTAGTCAACCATGGTGAAACGAGATGCAAACATGTGGCCGAATAAGAAGCAATTCAAGATATGACCATTATAGAAACGTTACAGAAGACCCCAAGATTCCACCGGTCTTTATTAGGTTTTATTATGCTTTATTACCTTTTATTATAACATTAATTGTGGTAATTAAGGGGGGGCATAAGTTGTAACCATGTACCTTATAGTTCTATCATAAATAGAGACTTTCATTCAATTGTGAGACGTCAAGAAATACTGATAGCAAAAGACTAACATTCTTTTCTCAAGCTTTATACTAGTGTTATCGAGATTTTTCACAATCTGAAGTTCATGCTTGTCTTTTCTTCAATTATTCTTATTTTATTTGCTTTGCTCTTTATTACTTTATTTTATCGGATCAATCTAACTCACGTATCTATAAAACACGATACAAATTCAACTGTACCGTTTTTCCGATAAACAACAAAACGTGTCCAATTTCCTCCTTGGAATACCGTTTACTACCCATAATTCATACTCCTAACTCAGTTTATTATTTAATCATATATAATAATTAATGTAAGTTAACATAAGCATCAAATATGAGTACTCACAATACGTCTAAAATTGGAAGGCTGGTGTATAATTTATTTGAATGTTGTAGGGTCTCCGTACAAGTAAAATGAATTTGTAAAACCATAGAGGTTCCAAGCTCCTAAACTTCCGTAAACTTAGGTGTCGTTTGGTTATCTCCACATAAAAATCCAGCATTAAATAATATAATGTTTGATTGCTCCTTATTTTCTTCATAAATAATAATTTTATTTTGGCTAAAATGTAAAATAAGAATGTAAATATTAGTGATATATGGGTCAGAAATACTAAAATAATAAAACTATCCCATATAGTAAGAATTTTTTTTTATTTATTTAAAAGGAAACAAATATTTTAAATTTTACATAGTATGCTAATATAAAATATATCACACTAATTATTTAACAAAAACAATTTCTATATTGTGTAATCCTTACATTACTTAATTTTTACAATCACTGCATTACTAGTTACCGTTTTCTCAACCAAACCACCCCTGTACGTTAGAGTCCAACCGTCCAACTACTTATCCTCTGATAAACAAAGAAAAAATCAGTACATAAATGATTTCCCATAAAATAACTAGGAAACCACTTTCTGCAGCTGTAAAGAGCACACAGTTCGTCAAACAGCCACTGGTTTATCGTCTTTAGAAACTCCAAAATGTCCTTTTCTATCAATACCACCACTTCTTTTCAGTGCCTATAAATTCAGCCTTAGCTTCAAACTCTTAGCATCATCTTCAAAATCATCAAATCAACTAGTATCAGAATACCAGAGAAACAAAAGCAATATCCATCTATCAAAAACAAAACAGAAAATCAAGAAAGGTACGATATATTTGTATACGGTCGAAATAGATTTCGGCCTTCGTACGATTGATCAATGTCGAAACATAATGGATCGAAGAAAGACTTTGTAATATCGAGATAGATTCCGAAGATAGTACAAATAAGCTTCGGATTCCAGGTATAGGTCAAATACCGGGTTCGAAGTCATCGTCGAGCTCGGGCCCGGATCGAACTATGATGAGATGATTTCGAGCTTAAGGGGCAGAGGCCAATCGGGACCGAGTCCGAATCATCACCTGATCCCGAGTCCGTATCGAGCACTAGAAGCACTACCGACCGGCACCGAGGCCGATCGAGCTTGAGCCCACATACAAGAGCCATTGCAAACACACTAAGGGAGAAAATCTCGGTGGGAATAAGGAAAAAGCTGATTTATCATGGAGTCTCCACTATGTATTTTTAATTATATCTAAAGTAGGATCCTCCACTATAAAGAGCATGACTACATTTCTATATAGGGTAGCTTTTTGCTTACATTGTAATTGAAGCACCATACTCTCCTATATTCAAGAGTTATTCTTTAAAGCTTCATTAATTGATTCATATTGCTTATTTTTAGAAATTATCTTCTTTTCAACCTTGTTTATTTTGCATTCTTTGCAATCCATATTTGATATTTCTATTTATCCTTACGATTTATATTAAGCTATACCACATATCCTTAGAACTACGTACAAATTCAACTCTATCCGTTTTTCGGGTAAACAGTTTGGCGCTCACCGTGGGGCTAAGGATAACAGTGATTATTTGATACGAATCTGCAAAAATACACCGTTTTGCGCTTGTTTCCGAAAGTATCTTGGATTTCGGATTAGAAACCACTAACTACCAATCAAATGGCCTCACCTATCGACAACGAAGCCGGTCTTCAAGATGAGAACAACAACTTGACACCCAATATCGAGAGACCACTTGTCAATGCAGTTGGAGCTCGAATCGAAGTGCCAATAGATATCAATTCGCATGTGGCCATTGAGGCAAACCTACATTCTGAACCTGAAAATAGAATTCATGGTGGCACTCGGTCTGCAGCTCGAGATACCCATAACGTCGAGGAAAACGGCGTTAGCTTACGTATGATTTTTGAAATGTTACAAGCTCAACAGGCAGCAATAGCTCAATTGCAGAGCCAAACCCAGCTACAGAGCAGGCCGGAGCCCAATCCACCTCGAGAAATCGCCCACAGAACGGAGCCAACCATATTGAGGTCAAATGAGCAAGAATCAAGGACTACTCCCGAAATTGCTAAATTACTCGAGGAGCTCACAAAGCGAGTCGAAGCCAACGATAAAAAAGTATAAACATATAACTCCAGAGTCGATCAGATCTCCGGAGCTCCACCAGTGATAAAAGGGTTGGATTCCAAAAAATCGTGCAAAAACCTTTTCCCTCGAGTGTATCCCCTAAACCAATCCATAAAAACATCCGTATGCCCGAAATTCCCAAATATAACGAAACGACCGACCCCAACGAGCACGTCACTTCTTACGCATATGCCATCAAGGGCAATGATTTAGAAGATGATGAAATCGAATCTGAGTTGTTAAAATAATTCGAAGAGACCCTCTCGAAGGGAGTAATGATTTGGTATCACAACCTACCACCAAATTCCATCGACTCATTTGCCATGTTGGCAGATTCTTTTGTAAAAGCACACGCCAACGCCATAAAAGTCACAACAAGAAAATCGGACCTTTTCAAGGTAAGACAAAAGGATAACGAGATGCTGAGGGAGTTCGTATCTCGTTTTCAAATGGAACGAATGGATCTGCCACCAGTCACAGACGATTGGGCTGTTCAGGCTTTCAATCAAGGTTTGAACGAATGAAGTTCGACGGCTTCATGGAGGTTGAAGCATAACCTGATCGAATACCCAGCCATCACGTGGGCCGACGTGCACAATCGGTACCAATCAAAAATTAGGGTCGAAGATGATCAGTTGGGGTCGGAACCCGCTGCTCGAAGGGATATTAATCGAGAACAAGGTTCGATCAGGGATCGATACCGACCATATAATGGAAACCACAGAATGGGTGAACCGAGACATAACCCCAAGAAAAATAACAAAACAAGTGATCGAGGTTAAGGATCCCGGGGGCTGACGAACAGAGATAGGTTCGACAGGCCTGCTGGATCTAAGGAAGCGTCTCGGTTATCAGAGTATAACTTCAACATCGATGCATCCGCCATCGTGTCGGCTATCGAACACATCAAAGACACTAAATGGCCCCGACCCATGTAGACCAATCATGCCCAGAGGAATCCCAATCAAATGTGTGAATATCATGGCACCCATGACCACAGAACGGAAGATTGCAGGCAACTAAGAGAGGAGGTAGCTCGGTTATTCAACAAAGGTCACCTTCGAGAATTTTTAAGCGATAGGGCTAAGAACCATTTTAAAAACAGTGATTTCGGCAAGCAAAACGAACAAGAAGAACCACAGCACGTCATTCACATGATCATCGGCGGCACCGATACCCTTCAGGGACCGGCGCTTAAACGCACTAAGACATCGATTGTGAGAGAAAAGCGGTCTCGAACTCAGGATTACACACCCATATGAACTTTGTCCTTTAATGATGAAGATGCAGAAGGAGTCATACAACCTCATAACGATGCACCGGTAATATCCGTACTTATGAATAAAACTAAAGTTAAGCGTGTGTTAACTGATCTAGGTAGCTTGGCCAACATCATTAGATTGAAGGTCGTAGAACAACTCGGTTTAAAGGACCAGGTCGTACCTGCAACCCTGGTTCTAAATGGATTCATTATGGCATGTAAAACCACCAAAGGCGAGATATTTCTAACGACAAACGTGGACGGGACCATCCAGGAAATGAAGTTCCACGTAATCGAAGGCGGCATTAGGTACAATGCCCTTTTTGGAAGGCCATGGATCCACAACATGAGAGCTGTTCCTTCGACCCTACTTCAGGTCCTTAAATTCCCAATATCGAGAGGGGTCAAAACAGTGTACGGAGAATAGCCAGCCGCAAGAGAAATGTTTGCCGTCGAGGAAGTGAATCCAATATCCTCGCCTTCGCCAGTAAAGGGATTGGGCTCAAAAGGGGAACGAGATACCAAATAGCAATCATAAACATCAGCTTTAACCCGACCATATAATCAAAAGATCGACGAAGATGATGATCAAATGATCCCTCGATCCTTCGTGATTCCCGATCATTTCGATGCTACCAAATCAACAATTGAGGAATTGGAGCAAGTCACACTAATCGAGCACTGGCCCGAACGCAAGGTATACCTGGGAACAGGGTTGACCCCCGAACGCAGGAAAACATTTATTCAATTTCTTATCGATAACATTGATTATTTTTCCTGGTCCCATTTAGATATAACAGGGATCCCGCCGGACATAACAAACATCGACTAAGCTTGGACCCTAGGTTCAGACCGGTGAAGCAAAAGAAAAGACCCCAGTCTGAGGTAAAGCATACATTCATAAAGGACGAGGTAACCAAACTTCTCAAGATAGGGTCCATTCGGGAGGTGAAATATCCCGAATGGTTAGCCAATGTAGTTGTAGTACCTAAAAAAGGGAACAAACTTAGAATGTGTGTAGATTATAAGGATTTGAACAAAGCATGCCCCAAAGATTCCTTTTCGCTGCCCAATATCAATCGCATGATCGATGGCACAGCCGGCCATGGGATCCTTACTTTTCTCGATGCCTATTCCGGGTATAATCAAATCTAGATGAACCCGGAAGACCAGAAAAAGACTTCATTTGTCACCAAATATGGAACATATTATTATAATGTGATGCTCTTCGGGCTAAAAAATACAGGAGCTACTTACCAACGCCTAGTAAATAAAATGTTCGAGGAACAAGTAGGTAAATCAATGGAAGTTTATATTGGCAACATGCTAGTTAAGTCCCTGCACGCAGAGGACCATTTGACCCATTAGCAGGAAACATTCGAGATTTTAAGGAAATACAACTTGAAGCTCAACCCCGAGAAATGTGCTTTCGGGGTCGTTTGGGCAAGTTCCTCGGCTTCATGGTGTCAAATCGGGGGATCAAGATTAACCCCGATAAAATCAAGGCCATTGAAGACATCACCATCGTGGACAGCGTGAAACGGTACAGAAGCTAACAGGACGGATTCCAGCCTTAGGCCGATTCATTTCGAGATCGTCAGATCGAAGTCACAAATTTTTCTCTCTACTTAAAAAGAAGAACGATTTCGCTTGGACCCCGGAATGCCAACAAGCATTAGAGGAATTAAAACGATATCTATCGATCCCACCACTACTTTATACTCCAAAAATAGACAAAAAACTTTGCTTGTATTTGGCAGTATCAAAAATCGCGGTAAGCGGTGTCCTAGTTCGAGAAGAGCAAGGTACGCAATTTCCCATTTATTATATAAGTCGAACCTTAGGAGAAGCAGAAACTAGATATCCGCACCTAGAAAAATTAACACTTGCACTGATAAACGCCTCTAGAAAGTTAAGACCATACTTTCAATGTCACCCTATATGCGTATTAACCACTTACCCGCTTCGTAATATTTTGCACAAACCCGAACTATCAGGCCGACTGGCCAAATGGGTCGTCGAACTCAGTGGGTACGATATCGAATATCAACCCCGTACGGCCATCAAGTCTCAAATTTTAGCGGACTTCGTGGCCGATTTCACGCCGACCCTCCTACCCGAAGTCGAAAAAGAACTCTTATTGAAATCGGGTACGTCATCGGGCGTATGGACCCTTTTTACGGGTGGAGCTTCGAACGTGAAGGGGTCCGGGCTAGGCATCGTTTTAAAGCCACCCACGGGTAACACTATTAGGAAATCTATCAAAACCACTAGGTTGACTAATAACGAGGCCGAGTATGAGGCCATGATTGCAAGTCTCGAGCTAGCTAAAAGCTTGGGAGAAGAAGTCATCGAAGCCAAGTGTGACTCTTTGATGGTGGTAAATCAAGTAAACAAAACCTTTGAAGTTCGAGGAGATAGAATGCAAAGGTATTTGGACAAACTGCATGTCACTTTGCACAATTTCAAAGAATGGGCTTTACATAATGTTCCACGAGAGCAAAACAGTGAGGCTGATGCACTTGCAAATTTGGGATCATCAATCGAGGAAGGCGAGATAAGCTCGGGTGTCATTCAACTATCGAGATCCGTGATCGAAGACGGTCATACCGAGATAAATTCTACGAGCTTAACCTGGGATTGGAGGAATAAATATATTGAATACTTAAAGAATGAAAAGCTCCCATCGGACCCTAAATATTCGAGGGCCCTACGAACCAAAGCTGCTCGATTCACATTAACTACAGATGGAACGCTATATCGAAGGACATTCTATGGACCATTGGCAGTATGCTTAGGTCCAAGAGACACCGATTACATCCTACGTGAGGTGCACGAGGGCACTTGTGGGAACCACTCCGATGCTGATTCATTAGTCCAAAAAATAATAAGGGCAGTGTATTATTGGATCGATATGGGCAAAGATGCAAAGGAGTTTGTTCGAAAACGTGACAAATGTCAAAGGTTTGCACCAATGATCCATCAGCCTGGAGAGCAGCTTCACTTAGTCCTATCCCCATGGCCATTCATGAAATGGGGAATGGATATCGTCGGCCCTCTGCCATCGGCCCCAGGTAAAGCTAAGTTCATTTTATTTATGACTGACTATTTCTCTAAATAGGTTGAAGCACAGGCGTTCGTGAAAGTAAGAGAGAAATAGGTTATAGACTTTATCTGGGATCATATCGTATATCGATTCGGGATACCCGCTTAAATAGTGTGTGATAATGGGAAACGGTTTGTTGGCAGCAAAGTGACGAAATTCCTCGAAAACCACAAAATAAAGAGGATATTATCAACACCGTATCACCCCAGTAGGAACGGACAGGCTGAATAAACAAACAAAACTATCATTCAAAACCTAAAGAAGAGGCTGAACGACGCTAAGGGAAAATAGAGAGAAATCCTACCCGAAGTTCTTTGGACATATCGAACAACATCAAAATCTAGTACGAGGGCGACCCTGTTCTCCTTAGTATATGGCTCCGAAGCCTTGATTCTAGTCGAAGTCGGGGAATCCAGTGCCAGCTTTTGGTATACAATAGAAGAGTCAAATAACGAGGCTATGAACACTAGCCTCAAATTATCGGATGAAAACGAGAAGCTGCTCTCGTCCAATTGGCCGCCCAAAAGCAGCAAATCGAAAGATACTATAATCGAAGAACCAAGCTTCGCCATTTTAAACTCGGGGACTTAGTGCTAAGGAAAGTCACCCTCAATACCCGAAATCCAAATGAAGGAAAACTAGGACCAAACTAGGAAGGACTGTATCAGGTTCTCGAAAACGTCGAAAAAGGATCATACAAGCTCGGTATTATAAACGGTAAACAACTGTCAAGCAATTGGAATGTGTCGCACCTAAAACGATACTACTGTTAAGGAACGCCCCTCCCTTATTTGTTTATATTTCAAAACTAACCCCTGCAGAAGTCCGATCAGGAGCTAGGATGGATCCTTCAATACGAAGCCCTAGGTCTGAAAGTACGCATTGCACTCTTTTTCCCTTAGACTGGTTTTATCCCAAATGATTTTTTCGGAAAGGTTTTTAATGAGGCAACCAGTGATCGTGCTAAACTTAGAAACAATTTGACAGCATCCGGGGCCTCTTTACAATCGACCTCGAATACTGGGGGGGGGGGCATTAGCCCTCAAATATATCAAGTTCTAATGTAAGAAAGTTATTTCGTAACAACAAGGTTCCAATAGGAAAGGTTGTAAAAGCCAAATGGTCAAAACGAACCATGCTCATATAGTTGGCCCGAGCCCTGACACAAAACATGGACACATGTATAATGACTTGCAAAGAAAAATTTCTTCTCTACCGATATCTTATATCCAAGAAAGATTCCCCTATTTCGAGTTTTATTATGCAAACAGGCTTAAGGTAAATCAACGAGTTCAAGAAACACTCACTATCAAGCCTACGGGCTACATGACTTCGAGTTCGAGAAAGCACTCACTCGATAATTACGCGTACGAGTTGTATTACTTCGAGTTCGAAACATTCACTCGACTAATAAGCCTACGAGCTACTCTTATTTAGAGTTCGAGAAAGCACTCACTCGACCATTACGCCTACGATCTACATTACTCCGAGTTTGAAACATTCACTCGACTAATAGGGATACGGGGTACTCTTATTTCGAGTTCGAGCCATCACTCACTCGACCATTACGCCTACGGGCTACATTACTTCGAGTTCGAGCAATCACTCACTCAATCATTATGCCTACGGGCCGTATTACTTCGAGTTCGAAACATTCACTCGACTAATAAGCCTACGAGCTACTTTTATTTCGAGTTCGAGTAAGCACTCAATTGACTATTACGCCTACGGGCTATATTACTTCAAGTTCGAAACATTCACTCGATTAATAAGCCTACGGGCTACTCTTATTTTGAGTTCGAGCAAGCACTCACTCCACCATTATGCCTACGGGCTACTCTTATTCTGAGTTCGAGCAAGCACTCACTCGAACGTTATTCCTACTGGCTATATTACTACGAGTTCAAAATATTAACTCGACTAATAAGCCTACGGGCTACTCATATTTCGAGTTCGAGCAAGCACTCCCTCGACCATTACACTTACGGGCTACTCTTATTCCGAGTTCGAGCAAGCACTCACTCGACCATTACGGCTACGGGCTATATTACTTCGAGTTCGAAATATTCACTTGACTAATAAGCTTACGGGCTACTCTTATTCCGAGTTTGAGCAAGCACTCACTCGACCATTACGCCTACAGGCTATATTACTTCGAGTTCGAAACATTCACTCAACTAATAAGCCTACGGGCTACTCTTATTCCGAGTTCGAGCAAGCACTCACTCGACTATTACGCCTACGGGCTATATTACTTCGAGTTCGAATCACTCACTCAACTAATAAGCCTATGGGCTACCTTATTTCAAGCTTGAGTAAGCGCTCACTCGGTTATAAAGGCTACAAAGTCCAAATTCAATCAAATTGCCTAAATCCTTATAAAAATATTCATAAAGCATGAATAAGATCTTCACAAGGCAGGAAACAAAACGGAAGCAAGTCGGTAAAATAAAATGATATTTATATCTACAAGATTATTTACATGATTGATTGCAACATATAAACTGAGGGCTAAGATTCTTGGCTATCTCCGGGAGTGGTCTCTTCTCCACCGGGCTCCCCCCATTCTCGGACCCGCTCTTACTCCCATCATCATCATCATTATCATCATCGTCGTCATTGGAAGCCAAAGCTTCAGCATCGGCTTCGAGTTATTTGGCTCTTTTAATCTCTTCAGCGAGGTCAAAACCTCGAGCATGGATCTCCTCGAGGGTCTCCCTCCGAGATCGTCACTTAGCTAGTTCAACGGCCCAATATGCTCGAGTATCGGCGGTCTCTCTTGCTTGGACCTGGGCAGCTTCAGCATCGGCCCGATAGACAGCCACGAGTGCATCCGTATCGGCCTTTGCCTTTTCGGCGTCAGATTCGGCCTTGGCAAGTTTAGAAGCCAACTGAGCCTCGAGCTCCTTTATTCTTCTTGCATGGACCGAACATTTCTCCTTCATTTTTTGAAGCTGGTTTTCGACCGATGATAATTGGGGTCGAGTAGCTTCTTTCTCTGCATCAAAGCGGTCCATTCCTTCATTCCACTTTAAAGACTCTGCTTTTATCACATCGACTTCTTCACAGAGTTTTCCGATCATCTTAATTTTCTACTGCAGCTGTGAGACCGAAAAATTAGCCATCATTTCGGTATCGAGTCCATAGGCTTTTAAAAGTATTATTACTTGCTCGGATAGATCGATCTGATCTTGGTGAGCCTTGGCCAACTCAGCTTGGAGGTCTTTTATTTCCTCTCCCCTTTGGCCTAAGAGGAGTTTTAGGGAGTTCCTCTCCTACGTAACCCGTTGAAGCTTGGCCTCGTATCTACGCAGCTCGGTTCGGGACCGAGAACATGCTTGTTGATGAACTGCCACGGCCTGCAAAGAAAGAAGAAATGAAGTTAGAAAAGAAAAGCAAACATTAAAGTAATGCCAACAAAATAATTTAAGGCTTACTTGATTCAAAGCCTGCTGCACCCCGTGAAAAAGGTCCAATGCATCACTAGTACTTGCAACGTCCTCGTCACCGATAAACAGGTTATGAAAAGGATCCTCTCCATCATGAGGCCTATCTAGTTCGAGGGCCCCCAAAGTTTGGGCTTTCCGAATCGCCCCTGCGGAAAAAGTAGGGAAGGTGGGCGAGTCTTCGATTGCTACTGCCCAAGTGAATCACTTGGAGCATTCTCTTCGAACCGCATTCTCTTCGGTTCGAAGAGATTCGAGGAGAGCCCTTTCAGACATATCCCCTATCCCTTGGCTTCGATGGGAAGCATCTTCAATCTCCAACAACTCAAGGACTCCGCCCGAATCGCTCTCCGAAATATCCTCAGTTCGAGGCGAGGCCTTATGAACCACCATCGATCCAGCTGCCTGTGGAACGTCGGTGGTTTTCTTCGTTCGGGCCGCCAGCGCGGACCCATCATTTCCTTTTTCTTCCTCATCTTCATCCCTTAGACGCATAACTGATTCTACGGTCAAAGGAATGGTATTCTTGTTCGGCTTACGAGCCGTCCTCTTCTTCGGTTTTGGATCTTCGGGAACGAAGGCTCTTTTCCTCTTATTATCTCTCAACGGCTTTGGGACAGAGGCCGAAGCCTCTTTCTCGATGGACGAGGGCCTCAAAACCGCATCTTTGCCCACATCTACATATGAAATTTTTTACTAAAGTATATGGAAAACGTCTCGTTCGAACTACCAAAAGGTACGAGAAAGGGGCTTACCGTGAGTTTTTGCCTCCCATCGGCTCTTTGACAAATCACACCATAAGCGCTCGGAGTATGTGGAGGTCGAAGCCAAAGCTCGTACCGAGTTCTTGAGATCGGGAACTACTCCGGGTATCCAGGGAACCACTGCATCACAGAAAGAGGAATATCGGTGAGAAAAGAAATGAAAGGGCGAAATAGAAGGAAGTAACAACAGAATCACACTTACGTTTCATATTCCACTCCTCGGAAAACGACATCTTTTCAGTCGGAATCAGGTCCGAAGTCCTTACTCGAACGTACCTGCCCATCCAGCCTCAATCCCTGTCCTCGTCAATGCTCGAGAATAGAGTCTTGGCAACCCGACGCTAAAGTTTTATTAACCCTCCTTAAAAAAGGCGAGGACGGTACAATCAGATGAGATGGTCGAGGGTGAACGACATCCCCTTGATTTTGTTCACACTACTACAAAAATGGCCTTTGGCGGCAATTAATTAGCGGCAATACGGCAATGGTCGCTAATAAATTCTTTAAGCTTAAATATTAACGGCATATGACCATTAGCCAGTAAAAGATATCCTTTTACCGGCAATAAAAATTAATAGCCACTAAAAATTACTAATTGAAATTAATCTTTTATTATTATAACTTTCCCTCCACAAAAAGAGAAACATCTTTCCCTCCAATCTTTTTGATACCTTTTATCGTTTCCCTTCCCAAATAGAAAACAATTAGAAAATAATTGAATCAGTTGAATCGACTGTCGCTGCCACAAAAACCTAACTCGCTGCTGCATCAACGACAGTGCGATTTACCGCGATTTACAGTGCGTCAACGGCAGTGCCCATCTTCTTCCCAGGTAAATTCTATTCTTTCCTTGTTAATTTCTCTTCTTCCAATCGATTTACAGTAAATCAGTTCCTTGCAATCGATTTACAGTAGATTTTGGATTGATGCTGGTCGATTGATTTACAATAGATTCTGTGTACATTAATCTGGTAATACTCCTCCAATTATTTTGGACAAGAATTATCGATTCCCTCCAATTATAAAATAATAGGAAAACAATTAGACAACAATCGAAAGGCATCTGTCGCTGTCGCCTGCCATAAACCTAACTCACTACTGCGTCAACAGCCTGCTGTAGTGCCCGTCCATCTTCTTCCCATGTAACTTCTCTTCTTCCCATGTTAACTTCTCTTCTTTTCCAATTAAATCAGTCGATTGCAATTGATTTACAGTAGATTTTGGATTGATGCTTGTCGATTGATTTACAGTAGATTCTGTATACATTAATATGGTAAAAGTCATGTTATATGGATTTTCTTATTTGGATGTAGAAAATCCTGATTTAGGAAATTTGTTTCGGCCGCTTATCTCTTATATCTAAATTTCTCCTATGTTATAAACCAATTTTTGGGAAAGAAACTCATATAGTTGCCGAGGTTAATGTTCGTGTACATGGGATTCGTGTTCTGTATGGAGCGATGTATGTAGCATGGACAAATATTTTCAGATCCTTTAATAAGCATGAACGCTCTTTGTTACTTTAAGAATGACCTTCAAATGGTGTAAAACAGGCCCTCGGCTATTCATATATTAGATTAAATTTTTTTAAGTGCTTAGATAAAGAATATAAATATATAGAGTACCGTTGAGATATCTTTCTGATTGCAAAATCTTTCTACTGCCAAGACTTATTCTTTTCCGTGTTAAAGGTCAATGTCATGGGTGTGAGGTTTGCTAGAGCAGCAGTTATGAATAATCTATAAATTAATGTACTATTGAGTTAAAAGAAATAGCATGCATGTAGTAATTTGTAAATGATTATGAACCTATACTTACTAGAACATTTAAGGTTATAGTTAGAGTAGTAGTACAGAATTTCATCCTTAAGAGAGGTAAATGACATTTGTAAATGACATTGACAATGAATGTGATTCTGAATAAGATAGGTAGAACTTATAGAGTATTCTTATTGCAAATGTTATTTGAGAACTTCTAGGTATTTTTTTAATGCAGAAATTTGAATAAATATACTTTTTGCTTTCAATTTGAGCCATTTTATAGAAGATGCATGTTAGTCGGCTATGGATTTTCCATGTTTGTATTGGTTGATTTTTGGTTAAATTGAGTGAATTTTTTGTGCTTTCTTTTAGTTATATTTTGCTAATTGTAGTCCTTGTACTGCATTATGCTAAGGTGCTATTATAATTGGACAATAGTTTTTGCTGGTGCATCAATTCCTTTTATCTCTTGAACTATATTTGTCGCAAGGCTTTGTTTGTATGCACGAATTTCTATTCATTTATTTTTCATAGCTTGAGATGAGGACGATGATTCCTCCTATATTGCGTGTGACCTGTTGATTGGTTGGAGTTAATCTGGTACTAGTATAACTTAATGCAGCTAGATAGTTTCTTTATTTTGAAAAAAGAAGTATGCAAACTAGATGTCGCAACCGACTAGTAGTTGAACAAGATGAAGATGAAGATGTGAGACCTTATATTGAGCACTTGATAGATGGTCAAAACTATTCTAGAGCCCAGCCATATATTGAGCAGTTGATGGATAGTCAGAACCACTCTGATGCCCAAGCACGTGATGGTCAATCTAATGAGTTGAATAGTGCTGATGGTGGCACTGAGATTAAACATGATGAAGATTTAGGTAATGCTTCTATAGTATTGCAATCTGATTATGTATAACATTAGATGATAGCTTTCATTTGCTAGTATGTGTAAATTTGGCTGAGTTTGTTCTTAACTAAAACAGTTGCTAATGCTTCAGTGTACTACTTTGGCCTTAGTGAACCTTCTGTTAGTTACGAGCTTTGTTAGTTAAAAACTTTGTTAGTTGTGGACTACTTTGTTGGGTAAAAGGGCCAACTCTCATGCAAAGGATAGGCTCACACACTACATGTAAAGGAGTAACGTTCTGTTAGTTGTGTCTGCATCTTCTGGTTGTGCTGCAAATTGTGAAACTAACACAACTTCATTATTAGGATCATGTGCCTGCTTTCTTTCATGTGATGATTCTTGATTTCCTACAGCCTTAACTTCAGCTCCAATATGAGCACTTTATTGTAATTCCTTGATATTGTTGTGATATTTATAGTAATACTCCTGCTTTGGTAGTCTCTTTCAACAACGTAATGTTAAAGTATCTGGAGTTAGAATTCTTGAAGTCACCACATTATTCGAATTTTTTTCATTCTAGGTAATTCTGAAGCAAAAAAGGTTCTTGGGCCTACTTTACTAAAAGATATTTGAAAACTTCTGCCGGGGAAGATAATTGATGTGCCGTTTAATAATCGTAACCAAGCTATTGGGAAAGAGGGTCGAAAGCTTGCTAGCTTTGTAGGAATTATTGCCAGAACTCAAGAGCTAACCTCTACATGTAGATGATTGGAGAAATTTTGACAAAGAGAAAAAGAAAAAATTAGTGGATTTTGTGAGGGTATGGAAAGTTATTATTATTATTATTATTATTATTATTATTTTGTGAACATGCTATTTATACATGATGTTATCTTCTAAATATTGGCTTTTATTTTTTCAGAAGAAGTTCTCTATCCCAAAACGTGAAGAAGTGTGGGTCTTAAAGTCACTAGGAAAGAAATGGAAAGATTACAAGTGCGAGTTAAAGGGTGAATATATGCCAAAATATAAGACTAAAGACGCATTACTGAAAAATAGACCAAGTCGCATACCAAGGGATCAATGGAGTGGTCTTGTATCTTATTAGCTTTCTGATAAAGCTATGGTATGAACTTTCAAAATTCTCCTAGTCTGCTCATTTTCATAGCGTTTTTATTTTAGTTATGCTCAATTTTATTTATGATTTATAAGATAAAGTTTTAATATTTCAATGACAGAGACGTACCCAAGCAAACGATGCCTCACATAGGAGGATCCAAAAGTATTGTTACCTTGATGAATGTGTAGGTAAACTTGTGAAAATTACAAACTATAATATTTTAAACCTTTTTTTGTCACGCATATCTGATATCATTTTTATTGTATTAGGCTGTAAATGGGATTGAGCCTACACGAGCAGAAATTTTCTTATTAACTCATAAAAAACGTAAGGATGGTTGGCCACTGGATGATGATTTTGTCAAGACAATCGTAAGATTTATTCTTTCTTTTATTTTGTTGGTTTGATGACTCCATCAAACAATGTGCATTTTTTCCTGCTCATGAGTTCCAAAATTGATTTATTGTGTATTCTATGGTTAGAAAATGATAAATGAAAGGATGAGCAATAGTGAGAGATCTACTAAGCAGCCTCCTCGTAGTGTTGCTTGGGAAGGCAATGTGTATTCTCAGGTGTTGGGAAATGAAAAAAGTCGGTATGTTCGTGGTTTAGGACTTGGTCCAACTCCTTCTCTTCTATGGAGTAGTAGGTCTTCCTTAGGAAATATTATTGCAGGTGATTCTTCTAATGAGGTTATACAAAGGTTAGAACAAAAGATAATCAAGTTAAAGGAGAAACAAAATGAAGAAATGAATATGATGAAACAAAATCAGGAGATGATACAATCAGAATTACTCCAAATGAGACAACTCATGCGCAAATATGCTCCTGATGCATCTATGCCTTAAAGTAGCAATGGCACCTCAGGTGAACAAGTAACTCCATTTCATAAGCTTTAGACATTTTAAATAAAATTCTAATTATGTAAAAGTATTGTTATCTAATATGTTAATATTTATTAGATCCCTGATGTCAATAGTGGACATGAATGAGTACCACAAACATCAAATATACCTAGTGTTGCTGAAAATGCTCAACCTTCTCATGGTACTACTCATCTTTGTCCTTCGTCGCTATTGTTTGAGTTTTCCTCCTTCGATTTTTATTAATTTGTTTTTGTATTTAGACTTACCTTGGATGCTTCTTGCTTTTTATATTTCTCCCACTGTTGTTGATGTCGCAAAGGTTGTGAGAATATTTAGAAGTACAAGACACACTAGCATGTATTGAATATTTCGATTATAGCCTGCCTAGGAGTTTCCTTCTTGTAAACAAGGAAAGAAAGTAGCAGACAAATTTAAATATATTAGTTATGTGCCATTTAAGTTTTTCTTTTTTGATAGGTTTTTAGTTCTATGTCCTGCACTTTTGCGCATAGTTGGCCTTGCACTGTTTGCTCCAAAATTCGTGTGACCTCCAGTTGCAAATCGATGAAGTTTTTACATGAGGCCAAACCCAGGATATTGAATTAATGAAATGCATTGCGTTCTTGCTCCTCACTCCACCCATTATACCCATCTTTTGGATCCAAAGTCCAGTACCTCGTGAGATTTCCACGCTTAAAATTCTGGGCAGCCATCTCTTGCGTTTCAAATCTTGTGATGCACCTGTTGTGGATGAAATGCCTGTTGTTTGTACCATGATATTCAACACATTAGAGTATTGGATCTTCAGCATTTCATTCCTATGTGTGAGGGCCAAGGCAAGGCTGTCCAGTTTCAGTTTCTCCCTTTCAAACCTTGATTCCAAGCTTGATTTGTTCATATCTTCCTTCCAGTTGTGCTGCATCGTTAAGTTATTCTGAATATTCTGAAAATGCATTCGATAAATTGCCATGTCACTGCATTTTAATTTTACTGCTGCATGACTCTTGATGATCCCACACCATTGTAGCATTGTTTCCACCAGTGATAACCCATAACTGCTTGATGTAATCCACACGATCCATGCTTGTGCCTATGTTTAAATTCCTTTCAATGGAATGATCACACAATCTAGTAGCACACATTGAATCTCTATTAAAACATAGGGGTTGAAAACAATATCTTTTCCTACAAAAATGAAAACATCGTTAAGTAAAACAAGTGTCTCCATATTCTCCTCCAGTAGGACTTGAATATGAAGACAATAGCTTCCTCATCCTTTCTTCATTCTCCAAGTTCTGATAATTCCCATCCAAACTATTTCTTCCACCCTTATCCGTAAATAGGGGCATTGTAACTTAGCACTATTGACCATCCTTTTCCCTTGTACCTCCAGTTGCGCAAAACTATTAGCCTCACAATTCCAATTAGCCAGTGCATAGTTAGCTAAATAGTCCGCCAATTTGTTGCCTTCTCGCATTATATGTGTTATATTGCTATGACAACACCTCATGATCTCCTTGTTCTCCTCCACCTATGCATTTACTGACCAAGGTGCATCCCATGTACCATCAATCACCTTCTTCATCATTAATGAATCTGTTTGCATTGAGATATGGTTGTAACCATGCATTGAGTTCATTTGGTCAGTAACTATTTCTGCATCTCCCCTTCTCTGACAAATGATGATGCTACGCCTAGCATCAGGTACTTGGGCTAATAATTCAAGTGAATCACAACTAGACTATGTTTTGTTGTAAATTGCTTTCTTAATTGGAATTGTCTTGGTTTATGCTTCTAGCTTGTGCATACAAAATTGTATTTTTCCTGCCAAATGTTAGGGACCGAGTGTCATCTTAATTGTCTGATGTAACTGCAGTGTCAAAATGTTAGATGGTTGGCACGTGCAAGTTCTTTGAACGCTGCATTTAAACCTGTTAGTTGAGCATTACATTCTCTCAAGCTTACTATCTATTCAGCTTCATTGAGCATTACTTCCTGCTCCCTTAATTCATCTTTGAGTGCTGGTGATCTCGATGTATTCATTGAATTGAATCAGTGAGTTGAGTCGAGCTTCTTGATTGAATTCTGGTTTGAATTGAGTGTTGGTTCGACTATCTGCTGCTAAGAAGATTGTTGGATTGAAGAATAAAACTGGTTTTACTAAGTTTCAGTAGGTAGTTGTTGAAGTTTGGGTTCAGAACAAAAGTTTGATCAGCTGAGTTCAGTCTTCTTAATTCTTCAGCAGTTTATTTCTTAATTTGCACCACTGCAGTATCTTAGTAAAGTGTGGACTGTTTTGAGTTGGAAAATGAAATCTCCAAGTGTTTGAACTAGGTTTGGCTACCAGCTGTGCACCAGTCTTATACCAGGCCTTTGATTGAATGACCTTATAGTAGAAGGACTCCCTAGTGCCCCCAACCAGTACCTTGTTTCCATGTTTTTTTCCCACAACACCTTAGTATACTTCAGTGTAGGTGTATATTGTTCCATCATGTTAAATAAATCTGGCCACCTATGAGGGATGTTCTGAATACCTGGCTTCCTTAATTTGATGAGAGACTGCATAGTGGAGGACATCTGATAAATAACCTTAATTTGATGAGAGACTGCATAGTGGAGGACATCTGATAAATAACCCTGCTGACAGTCGCTTTAAGTTTACTTTATTTTCCCTTTTTCCTTGTTCTAATCAATTTGATTGAAATGTTCATATTTTAGCTTAGTTGTTTTTGCTTATAGATGTTAGGTGAGGGAGTTGGTTAATCTAACAGTGATTGAATCTTCAAGATGTTTTTTTCACATTATACTTTCTCTTGTGACACAATTATTTTATAATTTTAGGTCATACCGTCGATGTTGGATAATTTAACGGGTGAAAGATTTCAAAATGATGAAAAGTTGCGAAAATCATTTGAATACCATTATTCGTATATAATGACATTATCTATTTAGTCTAAATAATATATTTTTATGTTTTAAGTTAATGTGATATTAATATTTTTGATTAGTACTTCCTTTTGTTTGTTAAGATTAATGAGATATATTATGTTTTTTTGAATTAATATTAATATATTTTATTATTTGAGTCATATTATGTACGAATGTAGTAATTATTATTAATTGTGGCTAAACTATTTATAATTGATGTAAAACAATTGTTGTTAAAGATATTGACTTTTAGCGGCAATTTAGTTAAACATATTAGCCATTATAATGGAAGCTAAAAGGGCAAACTAAGATGTTTTCTAAAGGGATACTATGGACATTTTAATTGCCACAAAATAATTGCCATTAAAGATGTGAACTTTTAGTGACAATTATTTTTAATTTAGCGGCTATAAAAATAGATGCTAAAGAAGTATAATTAGCTGTTTGGATTGGATTTAGTAGCCATTATAATTGCCATAAATAATTGCCCTTAAAGATGCAAATTTTTAGCGGCATTTATTTTGAATGTAGCGGCTATAATAATGAACGCTAAAGAAGTATAATTAGCCGTTTTGGATTGGATTTAGTAGCCATTATAATTGCCGCAAATAATTGCAGTTAAAGATAATAATTTTTAGTGGCAATAAAATATACCGTTTACCAGCTTTTGCGAGAAAAGCCGCTAAAGGCTTTGCCGACCCCGGTTTCAACTGCAAAAGACTAATGGCCGGTAAAAGATCTAGCGGCTATTATTATTGCCGCTAAAGCCATTTTGTATTGCTGCTAAAGATCTTATTTGTAGTAGTGTCACAAAGTATCGAATCAAAATAACGATCCGCCAAAAAGAAAGATGAAACTGACCTAGGGTTATTTGGTATTGACGGCAGAAGTCACTAATAACGGAATCGAGGGGACCTAACGTGAAAGGGTAAGTATACACACTTAAAAACCCTTTCACGTAAGTGGTGATATCTTCGTCAGAAGAAGGGATTATTATTTCTTCACCCTCCCAATTGCAATCGTTTTTCAGCTGTTTGAGGTGCCTCTCGGTTATCGAACACATGTACCTCGATACTGGCTCACATCGGCCGGGAACCGACGAGCCTTTATCGACCTTAAAATCAGAGGTAAGAACACATGCCCCAAGAACGCACTCCTCAGGTCGTGGCTCTACCGGTGTTTTGTTGGCGACAGACTGTGAAGATGAAGCTTTCTCTTTCTAAGGAATGGTTTGTGATGTTTTCACCATTTTCGAATTTAAAGGTCAAGAATAGAAGAAAATGACAAAGATTTGGTAATTTTGAAGAAGGGCTTTTGCAAAGAGGAATCACAGATTTGCGAATAAACTCAGAGGGTACGAAAAACAACTTGGAAAATTTGGAAGATTGAAGATGTAAAAATGGTAAATGGTAAAAGGAAGGGCTATTTATAGATTAAAGCAATGGCGTTTCAATGTCAGCGGTGGCCGACCACCGTCTGACATACATTAAATGCCTTAAAAAACTAAATCGACGGACAGCTATCACGTGCGTCATAATCGAGCCCAATGTGAACGTCAGCTTATAATCTAATTGAGCCATTAAGAAATCATATCGTTTCTCACCACATCCTTCCCGAGAAACGAGAGGACTATTTGTATATGGTCGAAATAGATTTAGGCCTTCGTACGATTGATCAAGGTCAAAACATAATAGATCGAAGAAAGACTTCGTAATATCGAGATGGGTTCCGAATATGGTACAAACAAGCTTTGGATTCCAGGTATAGGTCAAACACCGAGTTCGAAGTCATCATCGAGCTCGGGTTCGGATCGAACTATGATGAGATGATTTCGAGCTTAAGGGGCAGAGGCCTACCGGGATCGAGTCCGAATCATCACCTGACCCCAAGTTCGTATCGAGCTCTAGAAGCACTACTGACCGGCACCGAGGCCGATCGAGCTCGAGCCCACAGACAAGAGCCGTTGCAAACACACTAAGGGAGAGAATCTCGGCGGGAATAAGAAAAAAACTGATTTATCATGGACTCTCTACTATGTATTTTTAATTATATCTAAAGTAGGATCCTCCACTATAAAGAGCATGACTACATTTACGTACAGGGTAGCTTTTTGCTTACATTGTAATTCAAGCACCATACTCTCCTATTGTGATGACCTAAAAGGTCATTTTATGTTTTAGAACTCGAATATGCGCTCTTAAGAATTAAAAATCTCATTTTTACCCTCCTCGTTTTGTGTACGCAGTCCGGGCAATTTTCCGGAAAGCTTTTATGTTCAAAACTAATGAAAATAAGAATTTTTGCCTTAAAAGTTAATTTTAGTTGACTTTGGTCAACATTTTTAGTAAACGGGCCCGGATCCGTATTTTTGACAGTCCCGGTAGGTCTGTATCAAATTATAGGACCTGGGCATAGCCCAAAATTGAATTCGGAGGTCCCTAGTTTGAGTTATGAATTTTTGATGAAAATTAAAAGTTTGAAAATTATTTATTTTTAAGAATTTATTGATATTTGGTATTGTTAGTATCGGGTCCGTATTTTGATTTCGGAGCCCGGTACAGGTTCATTATGATATTTAAGACTTGTCTAAAATTTGGTGAGAAACGAAGTTGATTTGACGTGATTCGGACGTCCAGTTGAGAAAATAGAAATTTTAAAGTGGTCTTGAGAATTTCATATGATTTGGTACTAAATTCGTAGTTCTTAGTGTTATTTTGGCGATTTGATCGCGCGAGCAAGTTCGTATGATGTTTATAGAGTTGTGTGCATGTTTGGTTTGGAGCCCCGAGGGCTCGGGTGAGTTTTGGATAGGCTACGGAGTAATTTGGACTTACAAAAATAGTTGGTGTGCTTTAGCTGTGTTGCAGGTCTCAGACCTCGCCAATGTGAGGTCAGGGTTGGAATATGCAATCACAAATGAGGTCGCATTTGCGAATTTCTCATCGCAAATGCGAAGAGAAGCTGGGCCAGCCTGTGTTCGCAATTGCGAACGTTTCTTCGCATTTGCGAAGGGAGTCTGGGAGGGGTATGGATCGCAAATGCGATCTTTTGTCCGCATTTGCGAGGTCAGTGATCGCAATTGCGACACTTTCCTCGCATTTGCGAAGGGCAGAAGGATTGTGAAGGCTTCGCAATTGCGAGCTTTGCATTTGCGAAGATCATGTCGCAAATGCGACGTTTGCAGCAGAACAAAATCTAAGGTTTTCATGGTAGAATTAGGGGTTTTGGGTGGAAACTAGGGATTGCGGAAATTTGGGGATTTAGACCTCAATTTGAGGTCGGAATCCAAAACCAATTATATATTCGGGCTCGGGGTGAATGGGTAAATGGATTTTGGTCCGAACCTCGGGTTTTGACCAAGCGGGCCCGGTGGTCGATTTTCGACTTTTTGGAGGGAAGTTTTAATTTATGCAATATAATTGATTCCTTTAGAAATATTTGATATTATTGAGCCATTTTTTAATAGATACGAGTGGTTTGGAGGTGAATTCCAAAGGAAAAGCTGTGATTGAGAATTAAGTGGCCTTCCGAGCGAGGTAAGTGTTGTGTCTAACCCTGACTTGAGGGAATTAGGAACCTTAGATTACTTGCTAAGTGAAATTCATGTGAGCGGCGTATATGTGAGGTGACGAGTATTTATGCGCCGCCAATTTACCTGTTTTCCATGTTTCTCAGTTTTCTTATATTGTCTCATTCCTATGCCTAATTGCGATGTGTTATACAAGTGTTGTTCAATTGATCGCCATTATTTGTTTACGGATTTTCTGGTGATAATTGAGTTTTTATTTCTAAGTTGAGATTGATGTTATAGAACCAAATGTGGAAGTAAACTTTGTACTTGCTATTCTATCTCCCTATTGTTATTTATGCATTGCATTATGGTAAGGGAGAGTGTTAATGCACGGAGGGTGATGCCGTGCCTAATTGTGAGTGTTAATTCATGAAGGTTAATGCCGTGCCATATTGTGAGTATTAATGCACGAAGGGTGATGCCGTGCCATATTGTGAGTATTAATGCATGAAAGGTAATGCTGTGCCATATTGTGAGTATTAATGCACGAAGGGTGATGCCGTGCCATATTGTGAGTGTTAATGCACAGAGGGTGATGTCGTGCCATGATATGAGAGTTAATGCACGAAGGGGGATGCCATGCTTTTTATTAATTTTATGGTGAGATTGAGAGTAAAAACACGAAGGGTGATATCGTGCATGTTTCCTTACTGTATTCACTATTCCTGTTGATTCATGGTATATTGACTGCTCCGGTGATCATCCTGTTGTAGTTCTTTATCTTGTATTCCCCTCACTATGTTTCCCTCCCGACAATTCCTGTTTATTTCCTCATTTCTGTTATTTGTATATACACTGTTAAATTGTACAAGTTGATTTGTAGGTGCCTTGCCTTAGCCTCGTCACTACTTCGTCGAGGTTAGGCTCGACACTTACCAGTACATGGGGTCGGTTGTACTGATACTGCACTCTGTACTTTCTGTGCATATTTTTGATACCGGCTTCGGTTGATTGAGATTTTGCTATTGGTTCGCTATCCGGAGACTCAAGGTAGATCTGTCGGCGTTCACAAACCTTGAAGTCCTCGTCTATCTTTTCTGTTCTATTGTTTCTTCCATTTAGACAGTTGTATTTCTTTCTGACTATTACTTGTAGAAAATTCTAGAATGCTCGTGAATTGTGACTCCAGATCCGGGTGGTAGTAATTAATATCGTTTTATGATATTCCGCGCTTATTATATTTCATCTTAGTTAATTATTGTTAATTAATGAATGAAAATAGGGAATTGGTTTAATGATTCTCTAACGTTGGCTTGCCTAGCAAGTGAAACGTTAGGTGCCATCACGGTCCCGTCGGTGGGAAATTTCGGGTCGTGACAGTTGGTATCAGAGCACTAGGTTGCCTAGGTCTCACGATTCACGAGCAAATTTAGTAGAGTTTGGAGGATTGGTACGGAGACGTTTGTGCTTATCTTCCAGAGGCTATGAAGTTTAGGAACAAGTTCCACTTCTATTCTTCTCTGTCGTGCGATTTTGCTTTCTCAATGCTAATTGAACTCTTCTACTCTTATTCTCTCGCAGATGACGAGAACACGTACCGCTTCCTCAGCTGAGCAGCAGCCAGAGCCTCTAGTGGCAACTCCTATGCGAGGCAGAGGTCAAGGCCGAAGCCGTGCCAGAGGCCGAGGCAGGGGCAGGGCTCAGCCTAGGGCCCGAGCAGCAGCCCCAATAGTGGAGTCTCAGATAGAGCTTGGCGAGGAGGTTCCAGCCCAGACTGTTCCTGCCGGACCAACTCAAGTTCCGGAGGGGTTCATTGCTACCCAGTACTTCGGGATGCTTTGGTCCGTTTGGTGGGCCTTATGGAGAGTGCGGCCCAGACTGGCGCATTTACCATGGCACCAGCAGTCTCTCAAGCTGGAGGAGGAGCCCAGACTCTTTACCACTCCCTCTCCGGAGCAGATAGCTCCCCAGTATCAGGCTCCAGCAGCTCAGCCAGTCGGATTAGTTCAGCCAGTTATTGCGGCACAGGTCGGAGATGGGCCAGCTATGTCTTCTGAGGCTTTATGGAGATTGGACAAGTTTACCAAGCTCTTTCCTGTTCACTTCAGTAGTGCTTTTTCAGAGGATCCCAGGAGTATCTTGACAGCTATCACGAGGTTCTACGAAACATGGGTATAGTGGAGATTAATGGGGTCGATTTTGCTACATTTCAGATGACTGGTACCGCCAAGAAATGGTGGAGAGATTACTTGTTGACCAGACCAGCTGGGTCACCTGATCTTACTTGGGACCAGTTCCCTCAGCTCTTCATAGAGAAGTTTATGCCTATTACATTGAGAGAGGAGAGTCGCCGTCAGTTTGAGCGTCTCCAACAGGGCAGTATGACTGTTACTTAGTATAAGACCTGTTTTATAGTTTTGGCCCGTCTTGCCATTCTTATGCTTCCCACCGAGAGAGAGGGTGAGGAGGTTTATTGATAGACTTGCTCAGCCTATCAGATTTCAGATGGCTAAGGAGACTAGGAGTGAGATTTCTTTTCAGGCGGCTGCTAATGTCGCTAGACGGGTCAAAATGGTTCTTACTCAGGGAGGTCAGGGGTTTGACAAGAGACCTCGTCATTTCGGTGAATTCAGCGGTGCCTCACCTAGAGGCAAGAGTACTTTTGGTAGAGGCCATCCTCCCAGGCCGTTTCATTCAGCGCTCCAGGCATCCCACGGTGCCTCGGGTGGTCGTGGCCCTTAGAAGCATTATTCCGACCAGCTAGCCTATAGTGCACCGCTAGCTCCTATTAGTGCACCCCCACTCCAGAGTTATCAAGGTGGTTATTCGGGTCGACATGGTCATTTTCAGGGTCAGCAGTCACCGCAACCGAAGCTATGTTATACTTGTGGTGATCTGAGACACATTGCTAGATTTTTCCCTCAAGCAACGGGCAACTCACAGCATCAGAGTTCTCGTGCCATGGTTCCGGAACTAGTTGCTACACCACCTGCTCAGCCAGTCAGAGGCAGGGGTCAGGCAGCCAGAGGTAGGGGCCAGACAGTTAGAGGTAGAGGTCAGGCCGTTAGAGGTGGAGACCAGCCGGTTAGAGGCTATCCCAGGGACATAGTTCACGGTGGTGGGGCCCAGCCTCGATGTTATGCTTTCATAGCCATGCCTGAGGCTGAGTCATTTGACGCTGTTATCACAGGTACTATTTCAGTTTGCAGTAGAGATGCTTCAGTTCTATTTGATCCGGGATCTACTTACTCCTATGTGTCATCCGATTTTGCTTCCTATTTGGTTGTGCCCCGTGATTCTTTGAGTGCTCCTGTGTATGTGTCCACACCAGTAGGAGATTCTATTGTTGTAGATCGTGTTTATCGTTCGTGTGTGATTGCCATTAGGAGAATTGAGACTCGTGTAGATCTTCTACATCTTGACATGGTTGATTTTGATGTCATACTGGGTATGGATTGGCTGTCACCTTATCATGTTATATTAGATTGTCACGCCAAGACGGTGACCTTAGCCTTGTAGGGGTTGCCTCGATTAGAGTGGAGAGGGAATCTTGGCCATTCTGCCAGCAAGCTTATCTCTTATGTGAAAGCTCGACATATGGTCGAAAAGGGGTGCCTAGCTTATTTGGCTTATGTCCGCGATTCTAGTGCGGAGGTTCCTTTCATAGATTCGGTGCTGGTTGTTCGTAAGTTTCCAGAGGTGTTTCCTGCAGACCTGCCGGGGATGCCACCCGACAGGGATATTAATTTCTACATTGATCTGGCTCCGGGCACTCAGCCTATTTCCATTCCTCCATATTGCATGGCCCCGCCAGAGTTGAAAGAATTGAAGGAGCAGTTGCAAGATTTGCTTGATACGGGCTTCATTAGACCTAGTGTCTCGTCCTGGGATGCACCCGTGTTGTTTTTGAAGAAGAAATATGGATCGTTGAGGATGTGTATAGATTATCGGCAGTTGAACAAATTCACCATCAAGAACAAGTACCTATTGCCGAGGATTGATGATTTATTTGATCAGCTACAGGGTGACAAGGTGTTTTCAAAGATTGATTTGAGATCTGGCTACCATCAGTTGAGGATTAGGGCATCCGATGTTCCTAAGACAGCTTTTCGGACTCGGTATGTGCATTATGAATTTCTAGTGATGTCATTTGGGTTGACAAATGCCCCAGCATCATTCATGGATTTGATGAATCGGGTGTTCAAACCCTACTTGGATTCCTTATTGGTTGTGTTTATTGATGATATCTTGATCTACTCCCACAGTCGAGAGGAGCATGAGCAGCACCTTCGGATCATTCTTTAGACTCTGAAAGACAGCCAGTTATATGCTAAGTTCTCAAAATGCGAGTTTTGGTTGCGTTTAGTTGCTTTCTTGGGTCACGTTGTATTAGTAGAGGGTATTCAGGTGGATCCTAAGAAGATTGAGGTAGTTCAGAACTGGCCTAGACCCACATAAGCTACAGAGATCCGTAGTTTCCTGGGTTTGGCGGGCTATTACCATCGATTTGTGGAGGGGTTTTCATCCATAGCAGCCCTGCTGACCATATTGACCCAGAAGGGTACCCCATTTAGGTGGTCAGACGAGTGTGAAGCGAGCTTTCAGAAGCTCAAGACTGCTTTGACCACGGCACCAGTGTTGGTGTTACCCGCAGGTTCAGGATCTTATACAGTATATTGTGACGCATCTCGTATTGGTCTGGGTACGGTATTAATGCAGGGTGACAAGGTTATTGCATATGCTTCGCGGAAGCTGAAGGTTCACGAGAAGAATTACACTGTTCATGATCTAGAGCCGGCAACCATTGTTCACGCGCAGAAGATTTGGAGGCACTATCTTTACGGCGTGCCATGTGAGGTATTCACTGATCATCAGAGCTTGCAGTATTTGTTCAAGTAGAAGGAACTCAATTTGAGGCAGAGGAGGTGGCTGGAGCTATTGAAAGACTATTAAATATCACCATATTGTATCATCCCGGGAAGGCCAATGTGGTGGCCGATACTTTAAGTAGAAAGTCAGTCAGTATGGGTAGCCTTGCATATATTCCAGTTGGTGAGATACCACTTGCATTGGATGTTCAGGCCTTGGCCAACCAGTTCGTGAGGTTAGATATTTCTGAGCCCAGCCGTGTTCTAGCTTGTACAGTTGCTCGTTCTTCCTTGTTTGAGCGCATCAAAGATCGGCAGGATGACGATCCTCATTTACTTTTCCTTAGAGACACAGTGTGACACGGTGGTGCCAAGCAGGTTACTGTTGGAGATGACGGAGTTTTGAGGATGCGGGGTCGTATTTATGTGCCTAATGTGGATGGGCTTCGTGAGTTGATACTTGAGGAGGCTCACAGTTCTCGGTATTCTATTCACCCGGGAGCTGCTAAGATGTACTAGGACCTGCGGCAACATTATTGGTGGTGGAGGATGAAGAAAGATATAGTTCCTTACGTAGCCCGGTGCCTAAATTGTCAGCAGGTAAAATATGAGCATCAAAGACCCGGGGGTTTGCTTCAGCAGATGGAGATTTCCTGAGTGGAAGTGGGAGCGTATCACTATGGAATTTGTTGTTGGACTCCCACAGACTCAGAGGAAGTTCGACGCCGTATGGGTTATTATGGATAGGCTGACTAAGTCAGCGCACTTCATTCCTGTGGCAGTTACCTATTCCTCAGAGCGGTTAGAAGAGATTTATATTCGTGAGATCGTCCATCTTCACGGTGTGCCCGTGTCCATTATATCTGACCGAGGTATGCAGTTTACCTCACATTTCTAGAGGGCCGTACAGCGTGAGTTAGGCACGCGAGTGGAGTTGAGTACAACATTTCATCAACAGACAGACGGACAGTCAGAGCGCACTATTCAAATATTGGAAGATATGCTCCGTGTTTGTGTTATAGACTTTGGAGGTTATTGGGATCATTTCTTGCCACTTGCGAATTTGCTTATAATAATAGCTACCAGTCGAGCATTCAGATGGCTCCATATGAGGCATTATACGGAAGGCGATGCCGATCGCCAGTTGGTTAGTTTGAACCGGGAGAGGCTCGGTTGTTGGGTACCGATTTGGTACAGGATGCCTTGGATAAGGTCAAGATTATTCAGGATCGACTTCGCACAGCTCAATCTAGGAAAAAGAGTTATGTCGACCGTAAAGTTCATGATATTGCATTCATGGTTGGAAAAAGAATATTGCTCCGGGTTTCACCTATGAAAGGTGTAATGAGGTTCGGAAAGAAGGGCAAGTTGAACCCTAGGTATATCGGACCCTTTGAAATTCTTGAAAGGGTGGGTAAAGTAGCCTACAAGCTTGCATTACCACCTAGTTTATCAGCGGTTCATCCGGTGTTCCATGTGTCTATGCTATGGAAATATCATGGTGACCTGACCCACGTGTTAGATTTCAGCTCTGTCCAATTGGACAAGGATTTGACTTACGAGGAGGAGCTGCTGGCTATTCTAGCCCGGCAGGTTCGCTAGTTGAGATCAAAGAGTTACCCTTCAGTTCGAGTACAGTAGAGAGGTCAACCTATTGAGGTAGCTACTTGGGAGTCCGAATCCGATATGCGGAGTAGATATCCCCACCTTTTCACCAGCCCAGGTACTTTTCTATGTCCGTTCGAGGACGGACGGTTGTTTTAGAGGCGGAGATTGTGATGACCCAAAAGGTCATCTTATGTTTTAGAACTCGAATCTGCGCTCTTAAGCCTTAAAAATTTCATTTTTACCCTCCTCGATTTGCGTGCACAGTCCGGGTAGGTTTCCGAGAAGCTTTTATGTTGAAAACTAATGAAAATAAGAATTTTTGCCTTAAAAGTTGATTTTAGTTGACTTCGGTCAACATTTATGGTAAACGAGCTTGGATCCGTGTTTTGACGGTCCCGGTAGGTCCGTATCGAATTATGGGACCTGGGCATATGCTTAGCATTGAATTCGGAGGTCCCTAGCTTAAGTTATGAATTTTTGATGAAAATTAAAAGTCAGGAAATTATTTATTTTTAAGAATTTATTGATATTTGGCTTTGTTAGTATCGGGTCTGTATTTTAGTTCCGGAGCCCGGTACAGGTTCATTATGATATTTAAGACTTGTTTGTGAAATTTGGTGAGAAACGGAGTTGATTTAACGTGATTCGGACGTCCAGTTGAGAAAATAGAAATTTTAAAGTATTCTTGAGAATTTCATTTGATTTGGTACTAAATTCGTAGTTCTAGGTGTTATTTTGGCGATTTGATCGCGCGAGCAAGTTCGTATGATGTTTTTAGACTTGTGTGCATGTTTGGTTTGGATCCCCGAGGGTTCTAGGAGGGGTACGGATTGCAAATGCTATCTTTTGTCCGCATTTGCGAGGTCAGTGATCGCAATTGCGACACTTTCCTCGCATTTGCGAAGGGCAGCAGGATTGTGAAGGCTTCGCAATTGCGATAGCCCCTTCGCAATTGCGAGCTTCGCATTTGCGAAGCTTAGGTCGCAAATGCGACGCCTGCAGCTGAACAAAATGACTTTTGGACGGGAATTTTCATTCATTTCCCAAATTTTCAAGACCTAAAATACAAGAGGCGATTTTCCAAAGACCATCTCTTCCCCAAATTATAGGTAAGTGATTCAAAACTGGTTTCTTTCAATCTTTCACTATATTTTACAAGATTTCAACCTAAAATCTAAGGTTTTCATGGTAGAATTAGGGGTTTTGGGGAGAAACTAGGGATTTCGGAAATTTGGGGATTTAGACCTCAATTTGAGGTCGGATTCCAAAACCAATTATATATTCGGGATCGGGGGTGAATGGGTAAATGGATTTTGGTCCGAACCTCGGGTTTTGATCAAGCGGGCCCGATGGTCGATTTTCGAGTTTTTGGAGGAAAATTTAATTTATGCAATATAATTGATTCCTTTAGAAATATTTGATATTATTGAGTCATTTTTGAATAGATACGAGTGGTTTGGAGGTGAATTCCAAATGAAAAGCTGTGATTGAGAATTAAGTGGCCTTCAGAGCGAGGTAAGTGTTGTGTCTAACCCTGACTTGAGGGAATTAGGAACCTTAGATTACTTGCTAAGTGAAATTCATGTGAGCGACGTATATGTGAGGTGACGAGTACTTATGCGCCGCCAATTTACCTGTTTTCCATGTTTCTCAGTTTTTCTTATATTGTCTCATTCCTATGTCTAATTGCGATGTGTTATACAAGTGTTGTTCAATTGATCGTCATTATCATGTTTACGGATTTTTTTGGTGATAATTGAGTTTTTATTTCAAAGTTGAGATTGATGTTATGGAACCAAATGTGGAAGTAAGGTGTGTACTTGCTATTCTATCTCCTTGTTGTTATTTATGCATTGCATTATGGTAAGGGAGAGTGTTAATGCACGAAGGGTGATGCCATGCTTAATTGTGAGTGTTAATGCACGAAGGGTGATGCCGTGCCATATTGTGAATATTAATGCACGAAGGGTGATGCCGTGCCATATTGTGAGTATTAATGCATGAAGGGTAGTGTCGTGCCATATTATGAGTATTAATGCACGAAGGGCGATGCCGTACCATATTGTGAGTGTTAATGCACGGAGGGTGATGCTGTGCCATGATATGAGAGTTAATGCACGGAGATGCCGTGCCGTTTCTATTAATTTTATGGTGAGATTGAGAGTAAAAGTACGAAGGGTGATGCCGTGCATTTTTTCTTACTGTATTCACTATTCCTATTGATTCATGGTATATTGACTGCTCCGGTGATCATCATGTTGTAGTTCTTTATCTTGTATTCCCCTCAGTATGTTTCCTTCCCGACAATTCCTGTCTATTTCCTCATTTCTGTTATTTATATATACACTGTGAAATTGTACAGGTTGATTTGTAGGTGCCTTGCCTAAGCCTCGTCACTACTTCGTCGAGGTTAGGCTCGACACTTACCAGTACATAGGTTCGGTTGTACTGATACTGCACTCTGCACTTTTTGTGCATATTTTGATACCGGTTCGGGTTGATCGAGATTTTGCTATTGGTCCGCTGTCCGGAGACTCAAGAAAAATTTTTGTCGGCGTTCACAGACCTTGAAGTCCTGCCTATCTTTTTTGTTCTACTGTTTCTTCCATTTAGACAGTTGTATTTCTTTCTGACTATTACTTGTAGCAAATTCTAGAATGCTTGTGAATTGTGACTCCAGATCCGGGGGTAGTAATTAATACAGTTTTATGATATTCCGCGCTTATTATATTTCATCTTAGTTAATTATTGTTAATTACTGAATGGAAATAGGGAATTGGTTTAATGATTCTCTAACGTTGGCTTGCCTAGTAAGTGAAATGTTAGGCGCCATCACGGTCCCGTCGGTGGAAAATTTCGGGTCGTGATACCTATATTCAAGAGTTATTCTTTAAAACTTCATTAATTGATTCATCTTGCTTATTTTTAGAAATCATCTTCTTTCCAACCTTGTTTATTTTGCATTTTTTGCAATCCATATTTGATATTTCTATTTATCCTTACGCATTGTATTAAGCTATACCACATATCCTTAGAACTACATACAAATTTAACTCTATCCGTTTTCCGGGTAAACAATATATAGAAATCATGAGTTCAAACAGGAAAGCGTGGATAGTAGCAGCCAGTGTTGGAGCAGTGGAAGCTTTAAAAGATCAAGGTTTCTGTAGGTGGAATTACCCTTTTGAGGTCCGTTGTTCAGCACACAAAGAATAACATGAGATCTTACTCTCAAGCTAAGAAGCTTTCTACTTCTTCTTCCTCACTGATTGCAAGGAGCGACAAGGCAAAACAATCTGAAGAATCTTTGAGGAAAGTTATGTACTTGAGCTGTTGGGGTCCCAACTGATCATTTTTTCCAAGAAACATATATAGTTGTTATTAGAAAGAGAAAAGAATGTAGGGCTATGATTGTAGATAGAATTTTATGGCATTCGACCTCAAGAGAAGCGTGTATTTCGAAATCTTTGGAGGAATTATAAGTAAAACTATGGAATGCTGTTGATATGTTGATAAACTGATGGTTTGTCAAATCAATTACTTAGTATATTGCTTCACTTCAACATGCTTGCAAATAATATTGAATGTTATTTTTATGTTCTGAATTCTGACATGGAGTCTCTGATGGTCGTATCTGTTCTTGATGTGAGATCAATACTGCAGAACATAGTAAAAGATTTAGTAAATTAAATAGAGAAATTGATAAATACGGCTAAGTTTGATTACAATAGTCAAAAAGTATAGTTTTTAAACTTCAATAATTGTATAATGCAATATCACCTTGCCTTCTTATGAAGAAAATTACTTACCTTATACAAAAATTTACTGTTTCAATTATGTAAATGCCTCTTAGTTTCCCACTAATGAGTAATGACACAATGAGCTTTGTTCTTCTCCAATAAACATGCCATGTGCTAATATATAAACTTTCATTTTAAGAGTTATAGAAATAAGATAAGATCTGTATATACTTCCTTGGTCCAAATGGGCAACAAATCAATTCAATTCAAAGCAAGTGTCGCATTAGAAAATGAAGAAGACTTTAATTTTTGTCAAGATCCATGCTTGTTTCAATAGATCTATATACATTGTTTTTAAAATACGAGGAAAACTTAAATAATAATTTAGTCAAATAATTCTATAATTAATATAACAATGTTATTAAATATTCCCCGGGTTGACTTTATTTGAATTTTTGGTCTCTTTTTTTGTGGTCAATACTATTTGATTTTTTCAGATATCAAGAAGGAATGAACTTCTCTTTTTCAAAGTTGCTCTTGAAGTAAAGAACCTAGGAGTATTTGTTATATTTTTAATGAACAAATTAAGATTAATATAGTCAATTTTATTATTAATTAATATTCCCTTCGGTCCACTTTAAGTAACGCTTTTTTGCTGTTTTCACACAAATTAAGAAATTCACTTTTTAACATTAATTAATAATATAATTGACCATATTAACCTTAATTTGTTCATTGAAAATACAATAAATACTCCTAGTTTCTTTACTCCAATGACAACTTTGAAAAAAAAATCAAATATTATGGACCATAGAAAAATATTAAAAAATTACTTAAAGTGAATTTCTTAATATATACGAAAACAAAAAAAAAATTAAAGTGAACAAGATAGAGTAATTTTTTAAATAAGCGTATTAAAATTCTAACCGATAAATAAAATGATAAAAGGGGAGTACAATTACATTATGTTCAACCGTGTGACATTGGAAAGCACGTCATTCCAGCATATATGTGGTTTCGTTTTCTTTCTTTTTTTTAGTTGTGTACTTGGTACTTCCAAAATATTTATTTTTCTTCAAAAGTCCATCATTAAGATGGAGGAGTCAGGCATGACTACAACCTGTGTATTCCAAAAATAATAATTACACGGAGAAGGACATAAACCTCAGCCTCGATTATATAGTGTAGGTTGACTAAGGCCAATCTATTGTACAACTACAAAAAAAAATTTGAACAGAGAATGGAGGCAATCTCCTTACCTATAGACATGTACATAACACAAAAAACTGATATTACATACAAGTTTGTCACATCTGCCCGAACCAAAATATTCTCAAGTAATAGCATCATTAATTATAAATTAGTTATTTCTTGTTGTGAACCTCACGTTCATCCCCGTTTTTGCAAAAATAACCAAAAATATGAAATGTTGTCATTTTGTCATAAATAAAGTCAGGTGATGTCGTTTTTGTCCAAATAGCCATAAATGTCCCAACGGGACGCCGAAAGGTCATTTTTGCAAGAATAGTCGCCTGTGGTTTTTTTTTTTCCCCAATTTTTAGGCCACTTAGCAAGCACAACCCTAAAATCTTCCCTTCCGAAGTGCTGAAGGGCCATATTTGCAAAAGTAGTCGTGATTTGTTTTAAGTTGGATTTTGCAAAATTAATCTCTTTATGGTCAGTTCTTAAATTTTTTTTTACATGTTTTAACCGAGTCACCCTAATTTAAAAATGTGCAGAATGAGCACTGTTCAGAATTTACATGTGAGGGTTATGGATCAGATTCCACTATCACTCCACATGTGGTGGGAAGATTTGGGAAAACAAGGACGAGACAGGGTTAATCAATACTTGGGGCGCTCACCAGACTATTAAAGATTCAGCCTAGAAGTGATCTGATAGAGGCACTAGTGTCATTTTGGGACACAACCTACAATGTTTGTCGCTTCTCAAACATCGAGCTTACACCCACTCTGGAAGAAATGTTAGGTTATGCCGGGAGTTTGGAAGGATTGAGACATAAGTACCTGGTGTCTCCAAGGACCATCGCTCCCCACAAGTTTCTAGACTTACTGAAAATAAGTAGACCGATCAAAACAGTAAGTTTGGCACGTGGAGCTTCCACTTTTCACTTCCTATACCAGTGGTACGGGCATTTAGGAGGATTCGAAAACCCAGAAAATGGACTTTGTAGTAAAGGCAATAGGTCAAAGTGGGAGATGCATAGATGCTTCGCCTTCATGGTGGCATTTTTAGGTCTTTTGGTATTTTCGAGGGAGGACGGGCACATTGATTTGCGCGTAGCCGTAGGTTTTCATGTTTTGACTACTCAGGCCAAGAATACCCTCGCACCCATGATCGTATCAGATATATTCTGAGCCCTCACATCCTGTAAGGCCGAAGTCAGGTTTTTCGAGGGTGCAATCTGTTATTACAAATGTGGATGATCGAACACCTTTGTCACCGTCCCCGCATGAATTACGATTCTACCCGAAAAAACTGCATCGAAGAATTTGGTATGCGGGTGACAGGATTCGTAATGCCAGAGGGAGTCAGAAATTAGATAACCCGCCTTCAGGCTTTGACCGCAGATAAGATAGAATGGACATTAGGTTTGCTCCTTGACGATGAGATTGTTCATATGCCTGCCACGGGTCCTTACTTCCTTCTGATGGGTCTCTGTAGCATCCAACTATATGCCCCATACCGGGTTTTGAGACAACTTGGAAGATGTCAGACAGTTCCCAAGGATATGGACCTCAGTACTTAAGTGGTTGACATTCGCTCTGATGCTCAATTCCCCGAAGACGTGGTCCATCAAAATTGGAGCGAGTGCCAGTATTTGGGGGCAAATACCCGAGTAAAAAATTTGTCCAAAGTGAGGTTCTACTTGGGTACATCTCTTGGTTAGGAAAGAGAGTCACAACAAATGACGAATCTGAAAGGCTGACTAAAAGGCCCCATGTCCAGGAATTTATTGATACAGCACAAGAACAGTGGGCTTGGTTGGTCAAAGAGAAGGAGTACCGGACCACTATAGGCAAACTAGAACATCAAGTCAGAACCATCAAATTTAAAAGTGGTTTGCAAGCCGCTAAAGATGAGGGGGAAAAGAAAAGGTTGGCCCGAAAAAATGAAGCTCTCCGAGCTCAGCTTCGGGAAATGAAGATAGGTGCCGAGACGCCGGTAAGAAGTGAGAGGGACGAAAAAATCATAAGCAACTTGAGGCAAAAAGTACATAATTATGCGGCCGATCTGACAAAAGCCAAGAAAGATTTGGCAAAAGCTCGAGCAAAGTTGGCAAAAGATGCAGAAGAAAAAACAAGGCTAGCACACCAGGTGAAGCAAAGCTATGACAGAGAAGTCGCGATCTTAAAGAAAGAGTTGGTCATTATTGAAAACAAAATATGGGCCAACAAATGAAAGACTTCAGGGCTGAGAGAGAACATTGCTATGCACTGATTAACCAATTGGAAGAAAGCGAGGTGAAATTGCAAAACCAAAACAACGAGGCCATGCAAATAGTAGAAGTTCAGGAGCAACAGATTGGGCGATTGCACCACGAGAAAGGCACCATTAAGCTTAGAATCAAGGAAATAGCCGACTACGTGGCAATGAAATACCATGAATGTGAAAATATGACTTGAGCTATGTTCTTCCACTCGGTACTATCTTTCGCTCGCCAGATCATGGCCGACCTCGAACTCCTTCAGGAAGAGCTTACAAGAAATCCTGCGCCGAGACCAGCTAAAGCCACTCGGGCTCCCGGAATAACATTTAAGCCTCATCTTTGTTCTTGATTTTTCTGTTTTTGAGTCTGTATTTTACCCTTATCGAGTCTGTTTGTCCTGTCATACATGTCAAGTCTGTTTGTAATTTTGTTTTGAATCTGTATGTTTTCCTTTTCAGTTATCAGTGTCTTCGAGTTTATGTAATCGAAAAAACCTGAAAGATTTTTATTAATATTGAAAAACCCCAAACATTTTCTTTTCTTTCATTATTGCATTTATTTCCCTGAACTACGTAATGGTCTAATTCGTGCGGCGTCATGATACGTAGATAATTCCCATCGGATTCAATCATTTCCATTAAATAAACTAAGCGAAAACAGAGAGAATAAAGAAAAGGAAAGAAAAGAGTGACAAAAACAATGTAGAAAAACAAAGAGCGAAAAACAACAAAAGAGAAAGAAAAGAGAAATCAAGATATGAAAAATGAATGAAAGAAAAGAGCTACAGGTATGCCTTCTGTGGTCCGCCCCCAGGCACCGTTCTCCGGAGCACCATCAATGTTGTTCTCTGCACCACCGGTCTTCACCATGGCACAGCCAACCATGCCCAGGCCATGCTTTGAGCCTTCAACATTCACCTTCCAGGGCCCACAATTTCAGCCGAACATAACTCATGTTACTCCAAACTCATATGCTCAACAGCAACAATATGAGTCCCCAATTGAACCAGAAAGAGCAGTTAGGAACCTCGAACAGGAAGAAATGGATCGAAAGATGAGAAGCTTAGAACAAAGCTTTAAGAACATGCAAGGCCTGAGTGGCCAAAAAAGTGTTTCCTATTTAGATTTGTGCATGTTCCCAAATGTTCATTTACCTGCTGGCTTCAAAATGCAAAAGTTCGAGAAGTATGATGGGCACGGAGATCCAATTGTTCATCTAAAAAGATATTGCAATCATCTACGTGGGGCTGGTGGGAAAGAAGAGTTGTTGATGGCCTATTTCGGAGAAAGCTTGACAGGAATCGTCTTGGAATGGTATATGGATCTGGAAATCTCCCACTGGCACATATAGGATGATTTAGCCCGAGATTTTGTCAGACAATTCCAGTACAATGTCGACATAGCTCAAGACAGAAACTCCCTGTCTAACTTGAAGAAGAAAACCGCGAACAATTTCCGCGAGTATTCTATCAAATGGCGCGAGCAGGCCGCCAGAGTAAAACTGCCTATGGACGAGACGGAAATGGTTACAGTCTTCTTGCAGGCCCAAGAGGCTGATTATTTTCAGAATATGACATCCGCTATGGATAAACCGTTTGCTGAGGCAATCAAAATCGGGGAAATGGTAGAGAACGGTCTGAAAACTGGCCGGATATTGAGTCAAGATGCCTTGAAAGCTACCTCCCAAGCCATCCAAAACGGTTCTGGGGGTTTGGCTAATCATAAAAAGAGGGAGGAGAGAGCATGATAGCTTCTGGTTCAAGAGGGCCCTGCTGATCATTTGATCACTCTTACATGCAGCCAAGAACCCCACAACACTATTATCCACACCAAGATGCAGCCTATGCCATGGCACCACTTCACTAAGCGGTGATGAATGCCCAACCTTACGCACGACCACAATAGCATTACAGCCAAGCCTGAGCTCCACTTCCCAGAAATAACCATCCCTATCAAGCCCCGCATAATCCCCGTCCACCACAAAACACATATCAACATAATCCATGCCCTCGTGAGCCTCCCCGGAGAACCGATTTCACCCCTATTGGTGAATCTTATTCCAGTTTTCTTCAAAATTTAAACCAACTAGGTCTATTGCAACCTGTGCCTCCCAACCGCTAGAATCATGAGTCCCCATCATATAGGGCTAGAACCAGATGTGCTTACCATTCAGGAGTAGAAGTCCATGATACAGAAGATTGTTGGACCCTCAAAAGGGCAGTTGAAAGCTTGATAGAAGAAAGAAGAAGTGCGCTAAGGAACGAAGAGATCCCTAATGTGACTAACAATCCATTACCAGCTCACAATAATGGGTCGGTCATTGGAATGATTTGTAATGACGAGGAGTTTAATCCGGCATTGAAGGCCATCATGGCCATCGCCGATTCAGAGGGACCCAAAGCATCGAAGAAACATGCCAAAACCAAGAAGAAATTCACTCAGGTTCCTCAAGCTGTTGAAACAAAGACTGGGGCAGCACCTTCTAAGAACGTGGTTCTCTACGTTCCTAAGGTCCCGAGAAAAGAACAGCTCATCCTCAACACTCCCAAGAAATTATAGGAAAGGAAAGTTTCGTTGAATGTGCCAAGATTGTTTGTGCTGAAAGGGACCTATGAAGCGCGGGGGACGGTAATTTCACCAAGGCTCACTGAGCCTGTGGTTATCAGCCGTGCACCATAGAGTCCTATGAAAGATCCCACCGCAGTCCCCTGGAACTACAACAGAGTCGTGGTTACATACAAGGGAAAAGAGGTCATGGGAGAAGTGAATGAAATGGATCAGTCTGGGAAGTACCATAGCCTAGAAGAGCTAAAGAAGTCCAAACTGAACAGAGATAAACGGTTTCCATCCAAGAAGCCTGTAAGCAATGAGGAAGCTGAATATTTCTTTAGAAAGATGAAAACTTCAGAATATGCAATAGTCGACTAACTCCGGAAGACACAGGTCTCACTCTTATCTCTTCTGTTGAGTTCGGATGAACACCAGAAAATGCTCCTGAAAACACTGAATGAAGCATATGTCCCTGTTGATACTTATTTTGAACAATTGGAGAGAATGGTAGAAAGATTCTTTGAGGTCAATAGGATTTCCTTCAGCAGCGATGATTTTCCCCCAGCCAATTCTATATCTCGCCCAATCATTTGTCAAACCAAAATATGTGGAAGAAGAAGAAGAGGTCTTCACGGCTGAAGAAATCGATGATATTTGTGAAGCCTTGAAACAAATGCTATATGAGTCCCACACGGTCTAGCCAGGCAAAGGCACGAGCAACACCGAAGTGCAGTATATGGGGCCGGATTTCAAGCTTTAGAATTGAAAAGCTACCCCATTCCCTATGAGACGGGAGTCCCGGTAGTCCAGTCTTGCCATCTCTTCTACATTACGAGTTATTTCAGGGTGTAACATGAATGGTTTTACTTTATTGTCTTTTGATTTTGATGTAAACCCTCATATTTTCAATTCAATGAAATGGAATCAATATTTCATCTTCTATAGATGTCTCTTTTCTTTATTCTGATTTTGCTATTTTTCTTATCTTTTTCATTTCAGTTCTAATAATGCGGACTTAAATAACATAACATGCTTGCAGACTTCATGCCTAAATCTTAAAATGCTGTCTAACTTTGAAATAATGAATCAAGAACCATAATGTGATGAAGAGGATTTTAGGGAAATAAATCGAGAATTGGAACAATTTGAGAATAAGCCTAAGCCAAACTTAAATGAAACCAAGACAATTAATTTGGGCACTCCAGAAGAGATCTGATAAACCATGATAAGCATTCACGCTGACGAAAGAACTAGCGATGCCTTGATCCAACTGTTGTTTGAATTCAAAGACGTGTTTGCATGGTCCTATGATGATATGCCAGGGCTGAGCGTTGATTTGGTGGTACATAAATTACCTACCTATCCATGTTATCCACCCGTCCAATAGAAGCAAAGAAAGTTCAAAACCGACATTAGTGATAAGATCAAGGAAGAAGTTACCAAACAGCTGAAAACTGGTGTGATCCGAGTGGTCCGATACACCACGTGGCTGGCTAATGTGGTTCCAGTGCCACTGTAGGATGGTAAAACCTGAGTGTGTGTTGATTACCGGGATTTTAACAAAGCGAGTCCCAAGGATAACTTTCCATTGCCAAACATCTACATTCTTGTTGACAATTGTGCTAAGCATAAAATACAGTCTTTCGTGGATTGTTATGCTAGGTATGGATGAAGAGGATGCAGAAAAGACAGCTTTCACCATACCTTGGGGCACTTACTGTTACAGGGTCATGCCATTTGGTCTGAAAAACGCCGGGGCAACCTACATGAGAGCTCTGACCGCCATTTTCCATGACATGATGCACAAGGAAATTGAGGTATATGTTGATGATGTGATCATTAAATCTAGAACACAAGAAGGCCATGTGCGAGATCTGAGAAACTTTTTTGAGCGTCTGCGCATGTATGACTTGAAATTGAACCCAGTTTAAAAGTGCATTTGGAGTTCTGTCTAGGAAGCTCCTGGGGTTTATAGTCAGCCAGAGGGGTATTGAATTAGATCCAACAAAGATAAAGTCTTTTCGGGATTTTTCACCTCCAAAGATCAAGAAAGAGATCATGAGTCTGCTAGGGAGGCTGAATTACATCAGTAGATTCATCGCTCAGCTTATTACCACTTGTGAACCTATAACAAGTTATTGAATAAAGATGTGGCAATCAAATGGACAGAGGAGTGCCAAGAAACTTTTGATAAAATCAAAGAGTACCTGTCAAATCCGCCAGTGTTGGTGCCACCCGAGCCGGGAAGACCTTTGTTCTTATATCTAACAGCCTTGGAGAATTCTTTTGGTTGTGTCCTGGGGCAACACGATGTCACCGGAAAGAGAGACCAAGACATATATTATCTGAGCAAGAAGTTCACCAATTATGAAGCCAAATACACTTTGTTGGAAAGAACTTGTTGCGCCCTAACTTGGGTCGCCCAGAAGCTCAGACATTATCTGTTAGCTTACACCACATATCTTATAACCAGGATGGATCCTTTGAAATATATATTCCAGAAGCCGATGCCTACAGGAAGGTTAGCAAAATGGCAGATCCTGCTCACCGAGTTTGACATTGTCTATGTCACTCGCATGACGATGAAAGCCCAAGCCTTGGCGGATTATCTAGCTGAGAATCCAGTCGAAGATGAATACCAACCATTAAGCACTTATTTTCCAAACGAGGAAGTAAGCTCGGCTGAAGTAATTCCATAGAACACCATTGCCTGGAAAATGATCTTTGATGGGGCTGTAAATGCATAAGGCGTCGGGATCGGAGAAATTTTGATTTCGCCCACAAGTTAACACTATCCGGCCACAGCCCAGCTTTGGTTCTTATGTACAAAAAACACCGCCGAGTATGAAGCATGCATCATGGGCATGAATATGGCAGTTGTTATAGATGTGGAGGAATTATTAATCATGGGGGATTCTGATTTGATCATTCAATAAGCCCAAGGTAAGTGGGAAACTCGAGACATCAAACTCATCCCGTACAGAAAACATGTGGAAGATCATAGCAAATAGTTCAAGTCCGTAGAGTTTAGGTATATTCCTCAATTACACAATGAGCTAGCTGATACACTAGCTACTTTGGCCTTAATGCTGCCGTACCCGGGTAATGTTCATATTGACCCGCTAGAAATCCAAGTTCGAGAAAGGCATGGTTATTGTAACGCAATTGAAATGGAGCCAGATGTTCAGCCATGGTATCATGATATCAAAAGGTTTTTGAAAACAAAAGAATATCCCGAGCAGGCCAGGAGAGATCAAAAGAGAACTATCAGAAGGATTGCAAGAAGTTTCTTTCTGAGTGGAGAGGTCCTATACAAAAGAACTCCAGATCTAAATCTTTTGAGGTGTGTAGATTCCCGAGAAGCTGAAAAGATCATGAATGAAGTGCATTTGGTAGTATGTAGGCCTCACATGAATGGGTATGTCCTTGCAAAGAAAATCCCCCGGGCGGGTTATTTTTGGATGGCCATGGAAAAATATTGTTTCAGTTTTGTCCGGAAATGCCATTAGTGCTAGATACACGGTGACCTGATTCATGCACCACCTTCAGAGCTACATCCTATGTCAGCGCCTTGGCCGTTCGTTGCTTGGGGCATGGATATTATTGGGCCAATCGAGCCGAAAGCTTCAAATGGGCACATATTCATTTTGGTTGCCATTGATTATTTCACAAAGTGGGTCGAAGCAGTCACTTTCAAAGTCGTCACCAAGAAAGCAGTGGTGGACTTCGTGCATTCCAACATTATTTGTCATTTTGGTATTCCTAAAACTATCATTACAGATAATACTGCAAATCTGAACATCCACTTGATGAGGGAGGTATGCGAACAATTTAAAATTATGCATCGTAATTCTACCCCTTATCGGCCCAAAGCTAATGGCGCCGTTGAAGCTGCAAACAAGAATATCAAGAAAATCCTCAGGAAAATGATTCACGGTTCCAGATAATGGCATGAAAAGTCGCCTTTTGCGCTATTGGGATATCGCACAACCGTGGGCATGTCAGTTGGGGCCACCCCCTACTTATTGGTTTATGGAACTAAAGCTGTAATACCCGCAGAAGTTGAGATTCCCTCTCTTCGGATTATTGCTGAAGCCGAGATCGAGGATGAGGAATGGGCCAAGGCTCGATTGGAAAAGTTGACTATGATTGACGAAAAATGGATGGCCACAGTCTGCCACGGGTAGTTGTATCAATAAAGAATGGCATGTGCCTATAACAAGAAAGTGCGGCCCAGGAAATTTGAAGTGGGGGAACACATCATGAATAAGCCAAAAGGAAACTTTGCTCCAATTGGAAAGGTCTGTATATTATAAGAAGAGTGTTGCCAAAGGGAGCGTTATATTTGGGAGATATCAAGGGAAATAACCTCGAGACAGACGTCAATGCAGATGCGGTCAAAAGGAATTACGTTTGACCGTTGTCACAATTTTAACATGCTCCGATTGGGATGACGAAGGCTTTTATTCTCGCTATCCAAACACTACCAACCCTTTGCAAACCCTTCGAGCCGGTTCCCCTTTTTTTGATTACCCTCTTTGGAACCTATAAGTTATTATTTAAAAAGAAACAAAAGATAAAAATGAAAAGAAAAAGAATCAAAAGAAAAGAAAAAACCAAAGAAAATAAAAACAAAGTTCATTTGAACTACGTTCGATTTGATTCCGAAAGGATATGTAGGCAGCCTCTCTCTGGGGTTCAGTCACACCAAAATAAAAATCCACATTTCTCCAAAAAGTTAAAATTGGGGCAGATGTTACAATGGTTCGGCGATGGTTTCACCTGAAAGGTTCCAAAGTTGTAATTCAATCCAAATCCTTTTTACCCAAATCCTTTTCAAGTCCTTCCGGTCAATCAACGAGAATGTTCAAAGAATTGGAGGATACAATCACTTGGATCTGATGCAACCAAAATGAGAGAAATAAAACGAGAGAGTCTTATTGGTGAAAATCCTCACGAGTACCATAGGGCGATGACGAGCAGAGAAAATGAGTATGAGCGAGTCTTGTTAGTGAAAACCTACAAAGGGCACTATAAGGCGATGGTGGGAAGAGAAATGAGAGAGGTCAGCTGGTGAAAACCCGCAAAGGGCACTACTAACTGAAAAGAGGATCTTCACAGCCATTGGTATTGACAGTCCTGGGCAAGGTTTCTCAGTTTCAAGGCAAAAGTTGTGATGAATTTTTTAGAGTCAGATGGTTTACACAGATCAGGCATCCAGTCCAAAAGGCATATCATGTTCATTGAAGTCCGCAGGTACTCCAGATAATTCCTTCTTTCCTTTCCCCGAAAGAGATACTTCTTGTCTAAATTCATTATCCATTCCATTATTTGTTTTACCTTAAATCCCTTTCGGTCTAACTCTGTTCCAAAACTAAGGCAAAGAAGGGACGGCAAGATTGATTTATAGGACTTTCCTTTGCCACAAGCTGATATTCAAGAGGCACCCAACCTCGGTAGGGGCATCAAGTCGACCCCGACTGGCCATGGTGGCTGAGGTTTCGAAATTAGAAACTCTCTAAAGAAGGAAATCAAATTGAAGTGCCTACAAGGGCAAAATGAAGTTGGAAAGGTTGAGTCCCACGTGGCTAACTATTTTGGAAAAGTCCGAAAAGCCAAAGATTCCCCAATGCTCCAAAGCTAAATTGAAAGAAAGAAGTGAAAGGCCTAAAAGGCAAAATAAAATTAAAAAAGGTTAGGTCCCACGCGATCAACCGTCATGATAAAGTTTTGGAAAAGACAAAGGTTATCCGGGGCCAGAAATGCAATTGGTATTCAGAAAAAAATTAGTTGCAGGTGAAATTATCATCAAAGAAGTCGGCCGAGATCAAGTGATTGAAACACTCAAGGCTACAAAATCAACCACCGTTTTAAACTGACAAATTGTTCTTTGTTTGAAAAACAGGAAACAGGTGCAATCTAAAAGCAACCTAGCAAGAAGCAGGTGCAACCAAAAAGAAACTGCGCGGGGGATAGAAACGGCTCTGCAGCAGCAACAACTCCAAAAGGGAAGTCTTCTTCAAATTCTTTCCCACATTTACTCATTCTCTAAAATATAATAATTAAAAAAAATGAAAATAAATATATATATATATATATAATGAAAATGATGAAAAAGCAAGAAAAGAAAGAAAGTTCAGAATCATGGTAGTATAGGGTACACCAATCCCTAGCTGCATTTCCAATATGGTGTCTCCACTCCCTAGTTGATTTTTATTTTTAGACATAGGGTCTCCACTCCCTAGTTGATTTTTATTTTTAGACATAGGGTTTCCACTCCCTAGTTGATTTTATTTTATACATAGGGTCTCCACTACCTAGTCTTCTTTTCCAACATAGGGTCTCCACTACCTAGTCTTCTTTTCCAACATAGAGTCTCCACTACCTAGTTGATTTTATTTTAGACAAAAGGTCTCCACTCCCTAGTCATTTTTTTCCAACATATGGTATACACTCCCTAGTTGATGTTATTTTAGACATAGGGTCTCCACTCCCTAGTCTTTTTTCCAACATAGGGTCTCCACTCCCTAGTTGATTTTATTTTAGACATAGGGTCTTCACTCCCTAGTCTCTTTTCCAACATAGGGTCTCCATTCCCTAGTTGATTTTATTTTAGACATAGGGTCTCCACCCCCTAGTTGCTTTTCTAATATAGGGTCTCCACTCCCTAGTTGATTTTATTTTAGACATTGGGTCTCCACTCCATAGCCGCTTTTCCAACATAGGGTCTCCACTCCCTAGTTGAAGTTAATTTAGACATAGGGTCTCCACTCCCTAGTCTTTTTTCCAACATAGAGTCTCCACTCCCTAGTTGAAATTATTTTGGAAATAGGGTCTTCATTCCCTAGTCCCTTTTCCAACATAGGGTCTCCACTCCCTAGTTGATGTTATTTTAGACATAGGGTCTCCACTCCCTAGTCTCTTTTCCAACATAGGGTCTCCACTCCCTAGTTAATTTTATTTTAGATAGAGGGTCTCCACTCTCTAGTCTGTTTTCCAACATTGGGTTTCTATTCCCTAGTTGATTTTATTTTAGACATAGGGTCTCCACTCCCTAGTCATTTTTCCAACATAGGGTCTCCATTCCCTAGTTAATTTTATTTTAGACATAGGGTCTCCACTCTCTAGTCTCGTTTTCCAACATAGGGTCTTCGCTCCCTAGTTGATTTTATTTTAGACATAGGGTCTTCAATCCCTAGTTGATTTTATTTTAGACATAGGGTCTCCACTCCCTAGTCGAGTTGATCTTAAATGAAGGATATGCCATCCCAAAGAAATCATATTTTCCTAGGGTGTACCAATCCTGATCTTTCTATTACTTTCAATAATGAAGTAGTATAGAGTTTTTGTTACGAATAACATACGAAATTTTTCTAGTGAAAACTGCGGCAGAAATATTCATTAGTTTGTTTTATTTTGCTGTCTGAGAAGGTTTTACCTCGAAGGCACGGGGTTCGGGATGATCAAAAGAAGAAATCTCAACCCAAACTAAAGAAAAGAAAAGTAAATCCAAAATGCAGAAGCGGAAGAAAGGATGTGGATTGCTCAAGACATGATTGAAGTCACGAGCATTGCATGTCCCGTTTCGATCAGAAGAAGTGATAGAAGAATAAACTAGCACCTGCAGCTACCAAGCATCAAGGTTCAGGTCAGAGTCTGCGTGAGGAACTATCTAAGACTTAAGACCAAGTTTCAGAAAACTCATATATAGGAATTTTGTAACTCATAGCTGATAGGCTTGTTTAGTTTCTTTTTCATTTTTGATTTTGGTGTAATAAGGAGTTCAGCAAGCAGTAGCAACAACAACAACAATAGTGAAATTACAGCTTCCCGGTAGTCCCAGCTACCAAAACTTTCAGAACTACACTGACATGATTCTTTTATAGCCAAGGATATGCAGGCAACCTCAGAAGCAAGGTTTGGTCAAACGTTTTCAAAATGCTTCTCATGGAGCATCAAACGGGCAAATATTACTCGTAATTGCTCACTTTATCTTTTCCAGAAAACTCTTCATGTTTTCGAGCAAAGAGGGGCAGATGTGAGTACGTAATTTTTGCCCTACAAAAATACTCCCACAAAATCAACAAAAAATAAAATTTTCTAATTGTTTTTGATTTTTATAGAATTTCTAGGAATTTCTTTTTAATTGTTTGTTTGCATTTAGTTGCATTTTTGTTTTGCATATTTAATAACTTAAAATCATAGAAAACATCTTAAAAATGTTCAATTCTCCGTCTCATAGCATTTTAGATCTTAATTGCATGTAGGATTTAATTATATTAATTAAAGGCATATCAAACGAAAATCACAAAAAATACAATGGTCATGTTTTTATTTTTAGATTTTTAGTTTTAAATTAATAATTTTCTTTCATTAGTGTTAAGTTAATTAATTAATTAATTAATTAAATATTAGAAAATAGTAAGCAGGTCAATCTTGCTAAAAATTAGGATTGATTTGGGAATTTTAAGTGGCTACATTTGGAAATAATTTACTTTAATGTTAAGTAGGAAAAAGAAGGGAAGGCTGCCTAGTTTTAATGAGGATGGACCGGCCTCAAATGGCCCAAAATAGCCCCAGAACCACCCCAACGCAATTCCTATACCCGGTCCACACCCCCCCCCCCCCAAATAACAAAATGATCCATTTTTTTCACGCCCAATTTCAACCGTTGATCTCCCTTAATCCAACGGCCATAAACTCACCACCCAATTCCCTTATATCTGTCCGAACCGACCCCCCAAACCCTTAGAGACCCCCATTTTCATTCCCTCTCATCTCTCTCACTCAAATCCTAGCCGTCCCAAGACCCTTTGCTAGCGGCGCCGCTTCAAACAACTCCAATCTCCCTCAAAGTCACACCCCACAGTCCTCACATCCTCCTAATCCCGAATATCCCATCATTTTCCCCAAAAAAACCACCCAAACTTCACGAATTTCAGATCTAAAAAACGGTCAGAAAACCTAGCTTCATTCCCTTTTGATTTCTTCATTGATTCTCAACTGTTTTGACTTGAAACTGACATTGATCAATTGCTCTAGTCAAGGGCAATTGATTAATGTAAGTTTTAGCTCATTTCGGAACCATCGGAATCCGGTCGAACCTCATTGAAATCGCTTCAATTGAATCGTCTTTCCTTCCATAGGTACTCCCTCACCCTTTTTATCTTATTCTTTTGTTGATTTTGTTTGTTGAAAGCAGAAGATTTTTTTTAATTGTGTGGTTTGTTTGACCTAGTTTAATTGAATCAGTTTCGCTCATAGATTAGCTAAATAACCGTAGGCTTGCATTTAGTTAGTAATCACCTGTTTGAATGTCAGCATTCTTAGGTTAATAATTGAAAATATTTTAGCTTTCCGAATAATTATTTGATTTAGTTCTACTTGAAGTTCAATCGATTAATTAGGTTATGGTTTTAATTACGCATGTGCTTAATTGATAGGTCAACTAGTTTGCTGATTGTGATTAATTTGTACTTGATAGCTTAATTTCAATTTAGATTAATTAGTTGTTGTTTAGTAAATATTGATTATGTGGGATAAAAGAGGACAGTAGGTTGAGGTAAAGGCAGTAGTTGGTATTAATTGGAATTTTAGTGGGGTGAATGGGATAGAAAATTAGGGAATCTTTCTTTTAGTTGATGGAAAGTTCTAGAAGAGTTTGGGAAGGGGTTAAAATGCAGTAAATCAAAGGTCAAAAGGGGTTAATTTCAGAAGTAAGGGGCTGATAAAAATAGGAAAGGAATAGATGATGGACAGCTGTCCAAATTGGTTAAGAAAAGATGCTGAAAATAAGAAAAAATATCTGAAAAGTACAGCTGTCCAATTTAGTTGAAAAAGATGACAATTCCTGATTTTTAGGGAGCTGGCAGAATACTCTCACACTCTCTCTCATTCTCTCATATGGCACACATATTCCCTATATAAATCACCCCTGCATATTCATTTTGGACATTCACTCTCTCCAAAAATTTCAGACTCTTTTTCTTTATTTTTTACACTGATTTCTAAAAGATAACACTCTGAAAATTCGATCAAGGTTTTCACAAGCTGTTTTCTCTGTTTTGATTTGCTATTCAACTTCTGTTTTCTTCAAAATTGCATAGAGTTGTTGAAAAAATCTGTTGTTGTCACTCTGCTGTTTAGCTAAGACTTGAGGATGTTCTTTTGTTTCCTGCTGTTGATCTTGTTGAATTCATCTCGTGTTGGTTTTCTTAGCCTTTATTTGGAAAAGGTTCAGCTTGTTTATGAGTTCAGGTACACATCTCACACATGTACCTCTGTTTTGATTTGCAATGAAATGTTGGTTATTCTTTAAAGTTATTTGTTGTGATTATATAAACTGACTGTTTGTTCTGTTTTGAACATGAATAGATGTTAGTTTTGATATGTTTAAGACTTAAAATCTATTATGGATTTGCATGTTAAGGACAAATGGTCTCCATTACAATTTCCTGACAAGAATTGTAGCTAATTTCACATGTTTAGTTGGATCTCAACCCACATATCTCATTATCAAATACATGCTTGCCTATATTTGAGTGTTAACTACTGAAATCTGAACTTGCTTTTGTATTCTGATAAATTAAAGTATAATGCTGTATTTGCAGGTCAATAATGGTGGATCTGGCCACAAGTTGGTTTGATTTGCCATTTAAGGCTTGAGTGAAGTTTCATCTCTGTCGGCTCTTTGTTGTTTGGGTTTGTTATTCATTAAGCATGAGTTAGAATTGTGATCATAGTGAAGGTTAACCAAACCTGTATTCTTTAATGGAGGATGGATGTTGTAATTTTAAGCATAAGATGATGTATTCCATAATTGACAGTGTATTTGCTTAGGTGACTGTTCATGTAAATTACAAATGTTTAAATTGATAGAAGTTCATTTGTTCAAACCATTTATTTATTTTGTTAATCTATAATACTGCCATTCAGTGGTTGAGTGATTTTGTAAATACAAGGCATGTAGGGATTTTCAGAAGTTCTGAGCTTAATTATTCGTGATTCTTCAAATAGTCGTTTTCCAAACTTATGGGTCTCAAATGATAGAATAATTAACTGACGTTCGAATTCAATGATGCTTATGTCAATTTACCTTAAAATTATCTCAATCTGTACACATTCTGTCAACAACGTTTCTCCATAATTCTTTTGACCTTGCAATATACCTCAAAGCAGTATTAGGAATTAAACAGCTCATAAACATTCCTAGTTTACTTTAGGTGCGATTAATAAATCATAGTGACTATGGGTACAGTTCCCGTGATATGGTCACAATATGTAAATCTCAACTCAAGTGCGTGTTTCACGCGACTTGACCACAACTTCAAATAATATTTAAAATAAACGTATTGTGAATCACTGGTACGTTTCACGTGGCGTGATTTACAATATGTACAAAAACAAACGAGTGCGCGACTTGTTCAAATAAATCCCATAATTCCTAAACAGTAATTAAAATTAATTAAAAGCGGTTAGAAGTAAAAATGCACAATAGGTTTTAAACCTGTAATAATTCAGATATTTAAGATAGATATTAATTGTTAAGCGACCGTGCTAAAATCACGGAACTCGGAAGTAGCTCATACCTTTTTCCGGGTTAACAGAATTCCTTACCCGGTCTTCTGTGTTCGCGGACCATAAATAGAGTCAATTTCCTCGATTTGGAATTTTAAAATAAACCGGTGACTTGGATACCATCATAATTTTTCTAAGTGGCGAATCTGAATTAAATAAATAATGCCATTTCGAATAATGTCACTTAAATTGGAAAAATTTTCCTATCCCTCGGAAAAAAGGAGGTATGACACTAGTCATTACGTCAAATTTTCTACAGTGTTTCACGTCATTTTTTAAACGGAAAAGGGTCAAAATTGTCCTCGAACTATCGAAAATAGCTCAAATATACCCTCCGTTTGTTTTTGGTACCAAATGTGTCCTCGCCGTCTAAAAATTAGACCATTATTGCCTTAAAAACTAACAGCTGCCACATTAGCTTTTGGACATACTTAAATATTATGAAAAAAGGGTCAAAGTTACCCTCAAACTATCGAAAATAGCTCAATATATCCTCCGTTTTGTGTTTGGTACCAAATATGTCCTTGACGTCTAACAATTGGACCATTTCTGTCCTAAAAACTAACGGCCATCACATAAGCTCATGTGAACAACAAAAGCCTATCTCCAATAGACGGTCCTCCATCTTGACAAAAGCCCCTACGAATAAAATTTCTTTCTCCATTTTCTGCGAGGGGTTGCTGTATTTCTCGTGAAGGCGCAGTGAAGCATTTCAGGTGGCCTGCTAGCTAGGCTAGTGAGAAGGGGAAGGATTAGGTGGTGTCTAAAAAATATATCTTTTTATGAGGTTTTGGGTCTAGGTCTTATTTGCGGTCCATCTTCTTTTCTTTTATGTTGATGAAGGCTGGAAGTGGAAGGGTATAGTATTTTAGAGGATGGTTTCATTCTAATGGTTTTCGAGTTTTTTTTATGAGAGTTATTTTTAAAAGGATATAGCTCTACAACTAATTTGTGACCTTTTTGAGATATGAGCTTTGATAGCTAGCCATAGGAGTACTGCAATATACAGCTTTTGTTGTTCTCCACCATTTTTGTGATAAGATTTATGATTTTAAGTGATAAAAGTTGGTATTTTATTTCTTGTATAGTATATTAATTTTTTTTTTATTTTATAGATTTGTGAATCTTAATAATAGCCCAACTAAATTTCTCATAATAAGATTGGTGTAGCTTTAATTATTTGGAAGGAGCAACACTTCGATGAGTCAAGGAATGAAACTGGAGAAAGAAATTTTATTCGTGGGGGCTTTTGTCAAAGATGGAGGACCGTCAGTTGGAGATAGACTTTTGTTGTTTACATGAGCTTATGTGACGGCCATTAGTTTTTAGGGCAGTAATGGTCCAATTTTTAGATGTCAAGGACATATTTGGTACCAAACACAAAACGGAGGATATAATTGAGCTATTTTTGATAGTTTGAGGGCAATTTTGACCCTTTTCCCGTAATATTTAAGTATGTCCAAAAGCTGATGTGGCAGCCGTTAGTTTTATGGTAATAATGGTCTAATTTTTAGACGGCGAGGACAAATTTGATACCAAAAATAAACGGAGGATATATTTGAACTATTTTCAATAGTTCGAGGACAATTTTGACCCTTTTCCGTTTTTTAAATAAGTTACCCTACTGTAGAAACAAGAACTGTAACTACGTGCGATTTTCTACAGTGTTTTCGCGTCATGTTGTAAAGTACGTAACTCCAAACATTAATGTGGTTTCATGTTCAAATTCTTTTCCCATGGTTTGGGCGCAAGTGGATTTTCTTTAATCATAGCCAATTCATGTCCCCGAGTCCTAGATTTCCACTTATTTATCGTATACTTATTCAACTAGGCATTAGGCACATAAGCACTTGTCACTCTACGTGTCTCCAATATAGTAAGTATCCAAACAACATCTCAAAATTCTATGTGCTCTTTCAACTAACCGACCCTCCCCTCGAGCATTAATAATTGAAATACCAACTAAACCCCCATAACTGTGATCATAAAAAATTATAGCAAGGGCGGAAATGTACATTCATAGCCGCACACCAAACTCCAAAACTGGAATACCGTGCTCCAAAACCATAGGAACCACAACCAAAAACCTCTTATTTTTGTTTTCCAGCTCTTATCCATATGTGTAAATGTGCATCATATATATGGAGAGAGTTCAACCAATATTTTAGACAACAAAATAAACCTTCACAAACTTAGCCAAAGTTCAAGATTCAAGATTCAAGATTCAAGATTAGAAAATGAGTTCAACAAGCAAGGCATGGGTTACAGCAGTGAGCTTGGGAGTAGTAGAGGCACTAAAAGATCAAGGAATCTGTAGATGGAATTACACAATCAGAGTCATACATCAACATGCAAAGAACAATGTAAGGTCATATTCACAGGCCGAGAAGCTCTCTTCTCACTCTTCTTCTTTGGTTTCTGCAAACAAAGATCCATTGAAGGAGAAGGTTAAGCAATCTGAGGAGTCTCTTAGGAAAGTCATGTATTTGAGTTGTTGGGGTCCCAATTGAATCCTAATAAACAGCTAGATTTAGTGTTATCTTTCTGTACATAATCTTTGACAATATTGTAAAACATGATAGGTCAAAGGATGAAAGGTTAACCTAGTAATTCTCAGAGCTTGGGCTAAATTGCCTAGTCAACATTTACGGAAATAACAGTAGTACTTTTGCAAATTAATCCAAGTATCCTGAAACTATGCTCAATTGTAGTGATATCGTTCGTTGTTTGGTTTGGTCGTTTAATTCGAATTTATGTTGATACACACTAGGGGCCAAAATACATTCAGTTATTTTTAATTTTTTTAATTTCAATTCGGATACGGTGTACCTCATAGGAGGGGATTTCAATGGGCATATTGGGTCGACCGCAGGTGGTTATGGCGAGGTGCATGGAGGCTTCGGTTTTGGGGAGAGAACGGAGGAGGTACATCGTTGTTGGACTTCGCTAAGGCTTTTGGGTTGGTGATTGCGAACTCTAGATTTCGGAAGAGGGATGGGCATTTGGTTACTTTTCAAAATGCGGTGGCGAAGACCCAGATTGACTATCTCCTCCTCAGGAGGTGTGACAGAGGGTTGTGCAAGGATTGCAAGGCGATTCCATGTGAGATACTCGCGACATAGCATAGGCTCTTGGTGATGGACGTTGGTATTATGTTAAAGAGGAGGAAAAGGTCTACTCGAGAAAGACCGAGAATCAGGTGGGGAGCCTTAACTAAGGATAAAACCCAAGCGTTGGAGGGGCGGTTGTCGGCTATGTGAGCTTGGAAGAGCAGTGGTGACGCGAGCACTATGTGGTCAGCGACAACAGACTATATTAGGGAGGCTGCGAGAGAAGTGTTAGGGGTCTCGACGGGCATATCTGGTGGGCATAAAGGAGACTGGTGGTAGAATGACGTGGTCTAAGGTAAAGTGGAAGCAAAAAAGGCGGCGTACCTGAAGTTAGTGGGGAGCATAGGTGAGGAGGAGAGGCGAGTGTGCATGGAGAGGTATAAGTCAGCTAGGAAGGAGGCTAAGTTGGCGGTCACAGAGGCTAAGACTGCGGCTTATGGTCGTATGTACGAGGAATTGGGGAAAAAAGGTGGGGAGAAGAAGTTATTCCGGCTGGCCAAGTTGAGAGAGAGGAAGGCTCGGGATTTGGACCAAGTGAGATGCATCAAGGACGAAGATGGTATAGTATTGATGGAAGATGCCCAGATTAAGAGGAGATGACAGACTTACTTTCATAAACTTCTGAATGAAGAAGGGGATCGGGATATTATGCTAGGCGAATTGGAGCATTCCGAGAGTCACCGTGACTTTGGGTACTGCAGGCGTATCGAGGTTGAGGAGGTCGTGGGAGCTATGCATAAGATGAGTAGGGGCAGAGCGACCGGGCCAGACGAGATTCCGGTGGAATTTTGGAAGTGTGTGGGGAGAGCAGGTTTGGAGTGGTTGACTAGGTTGTTTAATATTATTTTTAAGGGGAAGAGGATGCCGGATGAGTGGAGGTGGAGTATGGTGGTTCCATTGTATAAGAACAAAGGTGATATCTAGAGTTGTAACAATTATAGGGGTATCAAATTACTGAGTCATACCATGAAAGTGTGGGAGAGGGTGGTTGAAGCGAGGGTGAGGATGACAGTGTTTGTATCCGACAACCAGTTCGGGTTCATACCGGGTCGTTCAACTACAAAAGCTATACATCTTGTTAGAAGGTTGGTGGAACTATACAGAGAGAGGAAGAAGGATCTGCACATGGTGTTTATTGACCTAGAGAAAGCGTATGACAAGGTTCCTAGAGAACTTCTCTGGAGATGCCTGGAGGGAAAAGGTGTGTCGGTTCCCTATATTATTGCGATTAAGGACATGTATGATGGGGCTAAGACTTGGGTTAGGACAGTAGGAGGCGACTCTGAGCATTTTTCGGTTGTAATGGGGTTACACCAAGGTTCTGCGCTCAGTCCGTTCTTATTCGCCCTGGTGATAGACGCGTTAACACACCATATTCAAGGAGATGTGCCATGGTGCATGCTATTCGCCGATGACATAGTTCTGATTGATGAGTTGCGAGCCGGTGTTAACGAGAGGATGGAGGTTTGAAGACAGGCTCTTGAGTCTAAGGGTTTCAAGCTAAGCAGGACAAAGACGGAATACCTGGAGTGTAAGTTCAGCGCTGAGCCAGGGGGAAAAGGGCGTAGATGTGAGGCTTAATTCGCAGGTCATCCCGAGTAGAGGCAGCTTCAAGTACCTTGGTTCGGTTATCCAGGGGGGAGGAGAGATCGACGAGGATGTCATACACCGTATTGGGGTAGGATGGATGAAGTGGAGGTTAGCATCTGGAGTCCTGTGTGACAAGAGAGTGTCACCGATACTCAAAGGTAAGTTTTATAAAGCGGTGGTTAGACCGGCCATGATGTATGGGGCTGAGTGTTGGCCCGTTAAGAACTCACATATCCAGAAGATGAAAGTAGCAGAAATGAGGATGTTGCGGTAGATGTGCGAGCACACTAGGATAGATAAGATTAGGAATGATGATATCCGGGAGAAGGTGCGTGTGGCTCCCATTAATGACAAGATGCGGGAAGCGAGGCTTAGATGGTTCGGACATGTTCAGAGGAGAAGCCCAGATACTTCGGTACGGAGGTGTGAGCAGCTGGTTGTGGATGGCACGAGAAGAGGTAGAGGGCGGCCTAAGAAGTATTGGGGAGAGGTGATCAGACAGGATATGGCGAGGCTCCAGATTTCCGAGGACATGACACTTGATAGGAAGATATGGAGGTCGAGTATTAGAGTTGTAGGTTAGGAGGTAGTTGAGTCGTGCCTTACTTCATACCATTGTGGGACTAGCCATGTAGGGTTTTTGTCTAAGATAGCTAGTGGCAATGTTGTGGCTTACTATTTCGCTTTTCAGTGCATGTCCTATTTACTAGCTATCGCTTTTGCTTTGCATCTTTCTTCTAGATTTCATGATGTTCCTATTTTTCTTATGATTGTTGTGATAATACTAATATTTACTAATATTGTCTCCCTTTGCTTTACATCTTTCTTCTGGATTTTATGGTGTTCCTATTTATCCTATGATTGTTGTTGTGATAGTAATATTGTCTCATTTTTGTCATTTTGTCTTTTTTTTGAGCCGAGGGTCTTTCGAAAATAGCCTCTCTACTCCTTCAGGGTAGGGGTAAGGTCTGCGTACACACTACCCTCCCCAGACCCCATTAGTGGGATTTTATTGGGTGTTGTTGTTGTTGTTGTTGTTGTTATTTGTTGTTTGGTTGTTTAGTTTTTCAATTTTCTCTTTGGCAAAGCCTAGATGCCTCGCCATCTTTAAAATATAATGGATTTACATTACATCTTCTCCTATAGCTAATACGCAATAGTCACATCTGGTACTTTATTTAAATTCATTCATCTTCTCATGTAATTATGTGAATTCCTCGCTTGACAAATGTATACGAAAAAATCAGTATTAAGAGTTGGGTGAATGAGGAAGCGATATATGTATGCTTTAATTGTGATAATTAAGAGCGTATGAATTGTAACCGTTATAAAAAATTACAGACGGCTTTTATATGCTTTATTTAATTACCTTTTATTATAGCATTAATTGTGATAATTAAGAGGGCATGAATTGTAACCATACACCCCATAGCTCTAGTATAAATAAAGGCTTTCATTCTATTTATGAGACATCAAGAAATACTTACAGCAAAAGACTAACATTCTTTTTTCTCAAGCTTTATACAAGTGTTATCGATATTTTCTAACTGTTCTTAATTCTGGTGTGAACATTCTGAAGTACAGGCTTGTCTTTTCTTCTATTATTTTTATTTTACTTGCTTTGCTCTTCATTACTTTATTTTATCCGATTAATTTAATTCACGTATCTACAAATCACGATACAAATTCAATTGTACTATTTTTCGGTAAACAGTTTGGCGCCCACCGTGGGGCATAGAAAATTATGGTGTTATTTTGATATGTACATCTTATACTAACGTGCTTTAAATTTTTTTTCTGTTTTAAGCATACTACAGTTATGGCACACAATGATATCAACAACTCGCTCAATGTTGCAACAAACTACAACGATGAGCCTGTGAACAATCTCCATAATGAAAATAAACACGATGGTTCAACTAGTGAAACCTGTCTCGATGGGAATGAGACAACTCCTAATAGGGTAGAAAGAAAAATTCGACACGAGAGGAGTCCTACCCCTAATGATATGGATGGTGAGCCGGTGGCTGTTACCATGAAAATGTGGAGAGCTCAACAACGAAAAATTATGGACCATCTCTCAAGATAGAACCAGATAATGACTAAGCTTTAACAAGCAATACCTGAGACTTCAAATAATTCAAATGTTGGTGTAACGACCCGGCCGGTTGTTTTGAGAATTTAAGTCCTGTCTGGCGGCATAAGGCCCTAAGCAGCTTCGTATTATGTGCCTTGACTTGCGTGCGTGGTTGAATTCAATTATCGGATGATTCGAAGTGATTTGGGACACTTGGTCCCTAAATGAGAGCTTAAGTCTTGGAATTTGGATCGTAGTTGCAACTATGTAAAGACGGATCCGGAATGGAATTACATCGACTCTGTTAGCTCCGTTGAGTGATTTTGAGCTTAGGAGCACGTTCGGAATGTGTTTTGGAGGTCTGTAGTAGATTTAGGCTTAAATTGGCGAAAGTTTGATTTTCGGCGATTTTGGCCGATAGTGGAAATTTTGATATCGAGCTCCGAATGGATTCTGAAAGTGGCTGTGGGTTCATAGTGTCATTTGTGACCTGTGTGAAAAACTTGAGGTCATTCGGACGTGATTTGATAGGTTTTGGCATCGGTTGTAGGAATTTAAAGTTTCAAGTTCTTTAAGTTTGAATTGGAAGGTGATTCGTGATTTTAGCATTAGTTGATGTGATTTGAAAGCTCGACTAAGTTCGTATGGTATTTTAGGATTAGTTGGTATGTTTGGTTGAGGTCCCGAGTGGGCTCGGGTGAGTTTTGAGTGCTTAACGGATCAAAAGTTGGATTTGTGTTGCTGTTGAAGTCTTCAGGCATCTGTCATTTTCGCACCTGCGGTGGAGAGACTGCAGGTGCGTGATCGCACATGCGGGGATGCAAGCGCAGAAGCGGAAAAATGGAAGAGTGCTAGGGGTCGCATGTGCGAAGTGAATTCCGCATATGCGATGCTCGCAAATGCATTATGGTTACGTAGGTGCGGAGAAGATCGCAGAAGTGGACAATAGTCCGTAGGCGCGCACTCGCAGGTGCTACCCAAGGTCCGCAGATGCGGAATAACTGGGCAGAAAAGGGGCAGATTCGAGGGTTTGAAGTTCACTTCACAAATTTGATTGAGAGCTCGGTAGAAGGCGTAATTTGGAGAGATTTTCGGAGGAAGTTTTTGGGTAATGATTCTTAACTCCCTTATGGTTATATTCCACTAATCTATGCTAGAATTGATCGTTTAAATTCGGATTTGGGGTGAAAAATTGAGAAAAGTTCTTAGGCCAAAATTTGTGGTTTTGATCGAGATTTTGGTGTCGGATTTTAGTAAATTCGATATGGTTAGACTCGTGAGTGAATTGAGCTTTCGTATTTTATGACTTTTACCCGATTCTGAGAAGTGGGCTCGTGTCACCTTTTTAGGGAGAATTTCGGAATATTTGTTAAAGTATTGATTTAATTAATTAGATGAGTCTATTATGATTGTAAATATGATATGTAATTGCTTTTGGCTAGATTTGAGCTATTCAGAGTCGGATATTCATGGAAAGGGCATTCTTACGGATTGATTGAGCTTGACTCGAGGTAAGTATTTTGCCTAACCTTGTGTGGGGGAACTACCCCTTAGAATTTGAGTCATCTATGTTGATTGTAGTCTGTGTACGCGAGGTGACGAGTGCGTGCTCGGACGTATTTGTGGAAAGTTGGCCTCTTAGGGTTCTTATGTCCTTATATTCACTGTATATGATGTTATTTTTGATACGTTTGAATTCCTATTTACTAGTTGTACCTCTACATGCTTTGATTAGAGATAATTGCTTTAGGATTCACTCTTACTGTCTATTTGACCCTTATTTAACTTAACCAAAGATTTTACCTCTTCTATCGTCATGCTATATTTTTCATAACTGCTTGTCTTTAATTGAAATCATTATTTTCTCACCCTATAATTGTTTAGTCTTTATTGGAGTTATGATTATCTTCCGTTGCTTTTCCTTACTTGAATTGTTGAATTTTTCTCGTAATTGCTCAACCTCAAAAGGAGTTTAGATAACCTATATCTTAGTTGACTTGCCATTATTTGGAACTATTTGACTTGTGTTAGCTTCTTATTGTTGACTTGAATATTGTGGAATTGTTGCTATATTTTTATTTTGTTTTCCCTTGTTAAGTTGTTCTCCTTGTGCCTAGCATTCTTTACTGTGGTTATTTCTTGTGAATGAGTTCTACTGTTCTTGTGATTTAAATTCTTGAGTTGATTTGCTCGTCGTACCTTGCATTTCTGTCATTGTTGCTTTTGTACTCGTTGTGGTGATGTACGAGGTTTCTGTCGTGTTATAGTTGTTATCTCTGTTGTCAGCACTGCATATTTAAATTGGGACTACGGGCGTATTCCGGGAGATCCCCCAGCACTGTATATTTAAATTGGGACTACGGATATATTCCGGGAGATCCCTCTGTCTTGCATATTTACTTTGGGACTACAGACGTATTTCGGGAGATCCCCCAGCACTGCATATTAATTTTGGGACTACAGACGTTTTTCGGGAGATCCCCCAGCTCTGCATATTTAAATTGGGACCACAGACGTATTCCGGGAGATCCCCCAACGCTGCATATTTAAATTGGGACTACAGACGTATTTCAGAAGATTCTCCTGTCTTGCATAAATAATTCGAGACGGTATCCCGGTAGATTTCCCCTGTGGTTATAACTGTATTCAGAGCTGCTAATCTTTCATGCTTAGGTGTGACAGGGTGACTTATACTCAAAGGATATTACTTGAAGAGTTTATATTTGAAAAGTATTTATCTTGAAGGAACTATGTTTAAAGATATTTATTTGAAAGGGTTATACTTGAAAAGTATTTATCTTGAAAGAACTATGTTTGAAGGCTAATTATTTGAAAAGTTTATATTTGAAAGGTTTTATCTTGAAAGAACTATGTTTGAAAGATATTTATTTGAAGGAAGTATATTTCAAAAATAATTTCTTATTGGAAAGGATTATATTCTAAAGACCTCAATTTAAAAACTTACGGGTGAAAGTTTACACTTGAAGGATTTGACTAATTTATTGGGGTTGTTGGCTAAGACCTGATGTGAAAACTATTGCAGCTGCTGAGTTACTACTTGCCTTTACTGTATTGTGATTTCTGGATTTGGGTTGTGTTTTCGTTCATTCTTCTGTGTCTTATTATGGTGTTCCGCTGTTACTTCTTGTTTTTCCTTCCTTATTGCAGTTGCTACATCGTTAGCCATATCGCGGGGTCCTTAGATAGATGTCATGTTCTGTCATCCCTATACTTATGCTTGTTCAGTTTATTAGACCAATGGGTGTCTTGACTAGTTCTCGTCACTACTTCACCGAGGTTAGTCTTGATACTTACTAGGCACCGCTGTGGTGTGCTCATGCTGCTCTTCTACACATTGTTTTGTGCAGATCCAGGAAATTATTTGTTAGCTAGCTGTATGGACTGTTGTTGCGAAGACTCAAGGTAAACCTGTTGCTTCATTCGCAGGCTTCAGAGTCACCTTCAACTTTTCATTTTGCACTGTTTATTCTTATTTTTGGACAGTTGTATTTAGAAGTTTTCTAGCAAACACTCTATAGAGATTATGACTTGTACTACTGGTTTTGGGAACTATAAGAGATTCTATTTAAATAATGTTGTTGTTTTAATTATTGTTAGGCTTACTTAGTCTTTAAGACTAGGTGTCATCACGATACCCAAACGGAGGGGAAATTGGGTCGTGACAAGTTGGTATCAGAGCCCTAGGTTCATAGGTGCCACGAGTCATAAGCGAGTTTAGTAGAGTCTTGCGGATCAGTATGGAGACGTCTGTACTTATATTCGAGAGGCTACAACTATTAGGACAATTTCACTTCCTTCATTCCTATCGTGCGAGTTCATTGATCTTGAAGTTTGAAATTTACCATTCCATTCTCTCACAAATGGTGAGGACACGAGCTGCGGTTCTTGATAATGTTACCCCCGGAGTAGATGCCACTATGGTCAGAGGCGGAGGCCGCCGAGGAGCACATGCCGCAGCTAGGGCACCTACCAGAGAAGCAGTTGGGGAGCCGCCAGTAGTTCCAGTTGGGGGCAAGAACCGGAGGTGCCTGCTATATCCCCCGGACTTCAGGAGGCTTTAGCACAGTTCCTGAGCATGTTTGGTATATTGGCTCAGGCGGGGATATTTCAGTTGCACAAGTTACTTCACAGACTGGGGGAGGAGCCTAGACTCCTGCCGCCCATACTCCAGAGCAGCGAGTTCACGTTGGTCAGGTTTCAGGTGTCATGGTAACACAGGCCGTGGTTCCAGTTTAGCTTATGGTCAGAGCAGCATCATCCGAGGAAGGGAAGCTTAGATTTGCAAGGTTCAAGAGGTATAACCCTCCTACATTCGGCCGTTTGTCTTCAAAGAGTGCACATGGTTTTCTGGAGGAGTGCCACAACATCCTCCGCACTATTGATATTGTTGAGACGAGTGGGGGTTGCTTTTACTACGTTCTAGCTTAGGGGAGCGACTTATCAGTGGTGGCAGGCATATGAGATGGGTAGCCCAGCCGAGTTAGCTTCACTTACATGGGTTCAGTTTTCATAGATGAACCTGAGAGAGTTTGTACCTCAGTCCCGTCGAGATGCATGGCATACGGAGTTTGAGCAGCTGCGCTAGGGCACTATGTCAGTGTCAGCGTATGCTGTGAGAATCAGTGATTTGGCCAAGCATGCACCTGTTTTGGTCACCACAGTTAGAGAGTGTGTCCTTAGATTCATTGAGGAACTCAAGCATGATATTCGGTTCAGTATGGCTCGAGAGTTAGAGTAAGATGTTTCGTTTCAGCAGGTGGTAGGGATCACTCGCCATATAGAGGACATGCGGGGCTATGAGAGAGAGTACAAGCGAGATCAGGAGAGAGAGGACAGGTAGGTGAGGAGGCCTCGTAGACCAGAGAGATCTACAGGTCCTTATTTTGGAGGCAGGGTACAACATGGTAGAGGTTTTATAGGTCAGCCAGTTTGGTTTGCACTTCAGGCTTTGCACAGTGTGTCGGGTGCTCATGGGTCTCAGAGTACCCGTACCGCACAGTTCCCATAGCCACATCAGCATAAAGTTACTTCGAGTGTAGAGATACCAGCCATAGGGTGAGAGATTGTCCTAGACTCCGGACAGGTGTGTTATAGCGGAGTATTCAGGCGAGTAGAGTGCGCCCAAGAGGGGAAGGCCCGGCCCATTGATGTGTTTCATATAATAGTCTTGAGGACACTGTGCCAGATGATGTTGTACAAGTATGCTTTTGATTTGTTACAGAGGGGCACCATTCGTATTTTGATTCGGTTCTGCTTATCGGGGCGAGTTCCCCTATTTGTTGTTCCACCTATGGGTGAGTTCATGACTTAGTATTATGTTTAGGTGTTTACCCCTGTTGGGAGACTCTATGAGTGGTAGCCCGTGTCTATCGTTTGTTTCTATTCATTATCGAAAGTTTCGAGACTAGAAGTGAATTCATGTTGTCCATTATGGTAGGTTTGATGTGATTCCTCAGTAAATTGGTTACGATTTATAATTTGATACTCTGCCGGGGTGAGGGTTTAGTAAGTGTTGTGATTTTATTGGAAGAATTGAATTAGTGAAATATTTCCATTAGTATAATGTGTATTCGACTTGTGATTCAGAGTTGAGGGTGAGACCCTCGCAATTCCAGGTGATTTGATATGTTTGAGCCGGGCTGCGTGTCGCGGTGGAAGTTACATCAGGATGAGATTCTTGTGATTTGTTCATATACTTTGATTTTTCCTATTTAAAATTGATTCGAAGTATGGTACTATTAGAGAGTTGTGCCTGTCGGTCTTGTTTGATATTTCTCTTATATATTTCTCTTTACGTATTCAGTCATTCTCGTTATATGTTTCTTGAGTTTTAGCTTGTGGGGTGTGTGCCCGGTGGTGTTAGTTGTGACTTGTTGATTCGGGTGTATAGTTAAGAGGTCTTCGTGTTTTATGCATCGTTGTCAGTGTTGTGGAGGTTGAAATAGGGTTCTGACGGATGTGAGTCTAAGTTCCGGTGATGGTTTTGATTTCGTGCAGCTATTGTGATCATAAATGTTATTATGGGCCTATGTATGGTGTGTCTTGTTGTGCGGTCGTACCTTGTGGGTGTAGGCATGAGTTGTTACAGCTGGTTGAGACTGATATCGGTTATGGATTTAGAATCGGGTCTTTTGAAGACAAATGGAAGGTGAGATTTTTGACTCTAAGGCTTATCGGTGTTGATAGAAAGGATAAATTACAGTTGGGATGGTATCGTTAGGCTTATTTGGATTGGGATGACGTGGGGTCCCTCGCGGGTGTATGTTGAATATGTGCTTTCAGTGATTGAAGACTTCGAGGCAATTCTTAGCATGTTCGAGGACGAACGTTTGTTTAAGAGGGGAAGGATGTAACGACCCGGCCAATCGTTCTAAGAATTTAAGTCCCGTCCGACGGCATAAAGCCCTGAGCAGCTTTGTATTATGTGCCTTGACTTGTGTGCGTAGTTGAATTCAATTATCGGGTGATTCGAAGTGATTTGGGATACTTAGTCCCTAAATGAGAGCATAAGTCTTAGAATTTAGACCGTAGTCACAACTGTGAGAAGACGGATCCGGAATGGAATTATGTCGACTCTGTTAGCTCTGTTGAGTGATTTTGAGCTTAGGAGAGCGTCCAGAATGTGTTTTGGAGGTCTGTAGTAGATTTAGGCTTGAATTGGCGAAAGTTAGATTTTCGACGATTTCGGCCGATAGTGGAAATTTTGATAACGAACTCGGAATGGATTTCCGAAAGTGGTTGTGGGTTCGTAGTGTCATTTGTGATATGTGTTCAAAATTTAAGGTCATTCGGACGTGGTTTGATAGGTTTCAGCATCGGTTGTAGGAATTTAATGTTTCAAGTTCTTTAAGTTTGAATTGGAAGGTGATTCGTGATTTTAGCATTAGTTGATATGATTTGAGGGCTCGACTAAGTTCGTATGGTGCTTTAGGATTGGTTGGTATGTTTGGTTGATGTCCTGAGGGGGCTCGGGTGAGTTTCGAGTGCTTAACGGATCAAAAGTTGGATTTGTGTTGCTGCTGAAGTCTTCAGTCATCTGTCATTTTCGCACCTGCGGTGGAGAGACCGCAGGTGCATGATCGCACATGCGGGGAGGCAAGCGCAGAAGCGAAAAGATGGAAGAGTGCTAGGGGTCGCATGTGCGAGGTGAATTTCGCATCTGCAATGCCCGCAAATGCGTTAGGGTTACGCAGGCGCGGAGGAGATCGCAGAATTGGACAATAGCCCGCAGGTGCGACTCAAGGTCTGCAGATGCGGAATAACTGGGCAGAAAAGGGGCAGATTCGAGGGTTTGAAGTTCACTTCACAAATTTGATTGAGAGCTCGGTAGAAGGCGAAATTTGGAGAGATTTTCGGAGGAAGCTTTTGGATAATGATTCTTAACTCCCTTATGGTTATATTCCACTAATATATGCTAGAATTCATCTTTTAAATTCGGATTTGGGTGAAAATTGAGAAAAGTTCTTAGGCCGAATTTTGGGGTTTTGATCGAGATTTTGGTGTCGGATTTTAGTAAATTCGATATGGTTAGACTCGTGAGTGAATTGAGCTTTCGTATTTTATGACTTTTACCTGATTCCGAGACGTGGACCCGTGTCGACTTTTAAGGGTGAATTTTGGAATATTTGTTAAAGCATTAATTTATTTAATTAGATGAGTCTATTATGTTTGTAAATATGATATGTAATTGCTTTTGGCTAGATTTTTTGCCATTTAGAGCCGGATATTCATGGAAAGGGCATTCTTACAGATTGATTGAGCTTGACTCGAGGTAAGTATCTTGCCTAACCTTGTGTGGGAGAACTACCCCTTAGGATTTGAGTCATCTATGTTGATTGTAGTCTGTGTTACGCGAGGTGACGAGTGCGTGCTCGGACGTATTTGTGGAAAGTTGGCCTTTTATGTTTCTTATGTCCTTATATTCACTGTGTATGATGTTGTTTTTGATACGTTTGAATTTCTATTTGCTAGTTTCACTTCTACATGCTTTGATAAGATATAATTGCTTTAGGATTCACCCTTACTGTCTATTTGACCCTTATTCGACTTAACCAAAGATTTTACCTCTTCTATCGTTGTGCTATATTTTTCATAACTGCTTATCTTTAATTGAAATCATTATTTTCTCATCCGATAATTGTTTAGTCTTAATTGGAGTTATGATTATCTTCCGCTGCTTATCCTTACTTGAATTGTTGAATTTTCCTTGTAATTGCTCAACCTCAAAAGGAGTTTAGATAACCTATATCTTAGTTGACTTGCCATTATTTGGAACTATTTGACTCGTGTTAGCTTCTTATTGTTGACTTGAATATTGTGGAATTGTTGCTACATTTTTGTTTTGTTTTCCCTTGTTAACTGTTCTCCTTGTGCCTAGCATTCTTTACTGTGGTTCTTCTTTGTGAATGTGTTCTACCGTTCTTGTGATTTAAATTCTTGAGTTGATTTGCTCGCCGTACCTTGCATTTCTGTCATTGTTGCTTTTTTACTCGTTGTGGTGATGTACGAGGTTTCTGTCGTGTTATAGTTGTTATCTCTGTTGTCAGCACTGCATATTTAAATTGGGACTACGGACGTATTCCGAGAGATCCCCCAGCACTGCATATTTAAATTGGGACTACGGATGTATTCCGGGAGATCCCCCTGTCTTGCATATTTACTTTGGGACTACAGACGTATTTCGGGACATCCCCCAGCACTGCATATTTATTTTGGGACTACAGACGTATTTCGGGAGATCTCCCAGCACTGCATATTTAAATTGAAACTACGGACGTATTCCGAGAGATCTCCCTGTCCTGCATAATTAATTCGGGACTACGAGACGGTATCCCGGTAGATTTTCCCTGTGGTTATATCTGTATTCGGAGCTGCTAATATTCCATGCTTAGGTGTCACAAGGTGACTTATACTCAAAGGATATTACTTGAAGAGTTTATATTTGAAAAGTATTTATCTCGAAGGAACTATGTTTGAAGATATTTATTTGAAAGGGTTATACTTGAAAAGTATTTATCTTGAAAGAACTATGTTTGAAGGCTAATTATTTGAAAAGTTTTTATTTGAAAGGTTTTATCTTGAAAGAACTATATTTGAAAGATATTTATTTGAAGGAAGTATATTTCAAAAATAATTTCTTATTGGAAAGAATTATATTCTAAAGACCTCAATTTAAAAACTTACGGGTGAATGTTTACACTTGAAGAATTTTACTAATTTATTGGGGTTGTTGGCTGAGACCTTATGTGAAAACTATTGCAGCTGTTGAGTTACTACTTGCCTTTACTGTATTGTGATTTCTGGATTTGGGTTGTGTTTCGTTCATTCTTCTGCGTCTTATTCTGGTGTTCCGTTGTTACTTCCTGTTTTTCCTTCCTTGTTGAAGTTGCTATGTCGTTAGCCATATCGCGGGGTCCTTAGATAGATGTCATGTTCTGTCATCCCTATACTTATGCTTGTTCAGTTTATTAGACCAGTGGGTGTCTTGACTAGTCCTCGTCACTACTTCACCGAGGTTAGTCTTGATACTTACTGGGCACCGTTGTGGTGTGCTCATGCTATTCTTCTGCACATTATTTTGTGCAGATCCAGCTAATTGTTCGTTATCTACTGTGTGGACTGTTGTTGCGGAGACTCAAGGTAAACCTGTCGCTGCTTTCGCAGGCTTCGGAGTCACCTTTAACTTTTCGTTTTGCACTGTTTATTCTTATTTCTGGACAGTTGTATTTAGAAGTTTTCTAGCAAACACTCTATAGAGCTTATGACTTGTACTACCGGTTTTAGGAACTATAAGAGATTCTATTTAAATAATGTTGTTATTTTAATTATTGTTAGGCTTACCTAGTCCTTAAGACTAGGTACCATCACGATACCCAGACGGAGGGGAAATTGGGTCGTGACAGTTGGTGTTTGAACCCCCTCCCGGCGTCCCTATAAATCAAACGGCACCAAGAACTGGTGAATCATTACCGGGGGAAGGTTCAGAAGAAACAACAATCAAGCAGGTGGTGCCGGAAGTGGATCCGAAAATGAAAATAACGCAGACGATTCTTTCAAAGCTGAACTCATGAGGTTTATGAGGGAAATAAATGCTCGAATAGATCAAAGTGCTAAAGAATTTCATTCTCGAATAGATCAGATCCCTGGAGCACCTCCAGTTCTAGAGGGCCCGAATTCAAAAAAGTATATACCATTGCCGTTTAAAACCTAGTGCGGCTCCGAAGTTGATTCCAAAGAGATCAAAATGCAGGATATTTCAAAATATGATGGAGCATCGGATCCGTATGAACACATCACAACCTACACCACAACTGTCAAGGGAAATAATTTGGCTCCGCATCTGATCGAATCAGTTTTACTAAAGAAATTTGGCGAAACTCTAACAAAATGGGATTTAACATGGTATTCTCTTTTACTTGAACACTCAATTGATTCTTTTGAAATAATTGAAGATTCTATCATCAAAGCTCACGCCGGAGGAAGGAAAGTGCTAGCTAGAAAAGTCAATATATTCAGAATCACTCAAGGAAACTCTGAGTTGCTACGAGAGTTGAAGGAGAGTGTTGGAAGTATTTACCAAGGGTCTTAATCCCACAAGTTTTGATGCCTCAAGGAAGTTGAAGGAGAGTGTTGGAATTTCAAGCAATAACGTGGGAAGATGTTCATAACATATACGAGTCAAAGATTCGTGTAGAAGATGATAAGATAAGTAAATTGACATATTCAACAGCCCGGAATCAAAGTTAATTGAACTTTGAACGGAGGCATTTCAGACACCGATTTAAACCATACCTATCAGGATTATGGACTGATATGAGGCAGGGGCGTACCCGAAGCGAGTCACCAGAAAATAACTTCGACAAAATACAATAATGTCTACGAATGTCGGGGACTGTTGCATCGGAGCAGATGAAACTGCAATAGTAAGTACCGAAAGCATCTGAAGATGGCCCTGGAACAATCTGTACAAGATGCCGGAGATAGCCCGAACTGGCTCTGGAATAAAGAAAAGGACTGGGGACTACTAGATCAACCTGGAAAAAAATTAGAAGGAATCAGAATCAAGAACTGTCTAGACTCAATAATTGCCAGCCCAGTCGCAATTCTCTTGCAAGGTATTTTTGTTCATCTCCTGTAAATTATCGTATATGCAAAGTTATGAACACATATGAACGTTCAACGAATGGAATGAAGCAAAACTTGCACTTTCTAGAAACATTCTTGTATATGTTTGAATGAACATAATCATTCTTAATATTTACTCATACTTAGAAGCAAAAAAGGATTACAAATCCGAACAATTGCGCCCGGATGAACATGGGACGTCCTCTTCATAAGCACTATAAATATAAGGGCCCTCTCTTATAAAGCTATCGAATTAAGTGGCTAAAGGTCGGATGCCTTGTTTCCCAATCGTAAAGTTAACCAGATGTATCAAATTCCTAGGCATTATCAAAACCTTAAGTATAAAATTCATGGTCATTAACATACCCGGTCTTGAAGGTTGTGAGATTATAAAAGTTTTCGGTTACAACTAAAAATCGAAGAGTCAAAACTCAAAGAAAAGTTATCGGGTACAACTAAAAACCCGAGAGTTAATAGTCAAAGAGGTACAACTAAAAATTGAAGAGTTAAAACTCAAAGAAAAGTTGCGGGTGGACGCTAAAAACCCTGAGATCAAGTTGTCTATGATAACGATACTTTTGCAGCTTCAACCGGTCATCGAAGAAAGAATAATAAGTGGTGGAGTTGTCATCTGAATCCCTAAGTTATGCACTCTTTTTCCTAACCCCCGATTTTTGTCCAGATTGGATTTTTCCTGTAAGATTTTTAAAGAGGCAGTGACGAGGGTAAAAAGGAGAAAATCTTCCACTTTCCGGTCACATCACAGTGAGTATCGGAAAGTGGGGGGGGGGATGATCACGCCCAACTATGCCTTATAAAAAGGACTAAGTGGTCATTGCAAATATAATCCGGTTTACAAGTCCGAAATCGAATCCCACAGGGAATTAACCTACTAATCACAACTGCCAGTTTCGCAAGAATTCAAGTAATTAACTTTCAGAAATATTGAATAATGCGTTGAGTGTTTACTAACTAAAAGCAAGGTAATTAAAATCTGTAATTTTATTATTAACAAAGCAAATATTGTAGACAAGATTGGAAAGGTCTAGGGTTACGTTTTTCCCTCTTATCGGAATCCTCCCTGCTACGTCTCCTATAAATTCGCCTAGATACACTCTACCGATCATGAGCACTTTAGGTGTCGTAATTCTCTTCCGAGCAAATACAATAATTTACTAGTCGTATTCTTCCGAACTACGCTAGCTATGTCACGACCCAAATCGATGGGCCACAACGGGCACCCGGTACCTTACTTAACCGAGTACCAACATAACGTATCTTTTCGTATCATACTATCATAGATAACTGAGCCGAAGAGGCAGATGTGAGATAAGTAGAATACAACATGAAATACCAACTTATACATAAGACATACGACATATAAGACCAAAATAACCACTCGTACACTGAACATAGGCCGACAAGGCCATACAATCTTTTACGTACATGACGTCTGTCTACAAGCCTCTAAGAATACATAATTGTCATAAAGGTTCAGACAGAGCCCCCACCATACCAAACAATACATGCCTAAATCATACTGACCAAACAAGAAACTACGGAGCAAATGGAGCGCACAACACCTTCCGCTAAGCTGATAGCCTACTTGGAGGACTCTCGACCTATCTATCAGGACCTGCGGGCATGAAACGCAGCGATCCAAGGAAAAAGGGACGTCAGTACAAATAACGTACCAAGTATGTAAGGAATGAAATCAGTAAACAATAGATATGAGAAAAACATGGAGTAAAAGACTCGACATGTATGTCTTAATAACTATGTGAATCATTAATATTTACAATGTCATGCATATGCGTATAAATATCATACCATGTTTAGGTATATGTGTTCATAACATCATCAAATCTCTGAGGGCATCCCATTATATCATCTCGGCCACTGTGGGCAAATCATCAATGTATACCAGCTGATCAGGTGGTGGTGCGTATATAATGCCATAACCTTTTTACATATCCCATATACATATAATATACGCGTATATAATGCCATCTGGTCATGGGTCAATATATATGTATAAATGCATGAAATGCATAAGAAATACATTAATAAGATTTCTCGGAATATCATAAAATCAATATGTCTTTCGGATAAACTTTATCAAATATGTATTTTTCTGAGACCCATAAACATAGGATATAATAATAATTCACATGGGAATCAAGAATATAGACACCCCTAGTATTTCTATGAATAGAGTAATTTATGAAAGTTGCATTTTTTGCTCGTTTCGTTTGTATCATTTGTATCATGCCAAAAGAAATAAGGGATATCGTTAATATACCTGAGCTGATTCTCTTGACAATTCCTCTAACAGACGTCAATTGCAACAACAGTAATGGCAGATCGAAGTAGGGAAAAATCCGTATGATATTCTTTGAGAAAGATTACAACGTACTCCCTTAGAATCGTAAATCTCACGTTTCGAAGTTTTAAGTGAATTGATTAAGCTCCATCGTCACTTTGCAAATCTTGGCATCCCTCTTTAAAATTTATGAACAATGTTACTAATAAAGAATGGGATGTTGTTCTCTACAAGAATGGAAAATGAATATAATTGTTGCCACGTTAAAGTTCCTTAAACTTTATTCAAAGACTTAGAGTTTCAAATGAATTCTTTAAAAGTGTTGGTTGGTAGGCCCCACTTATCACTTTAATGCTTAGCAAGCTTTCTTATCCCAAAGTGTGATACCAACTTAGCATACATATTAGTCATACATCACTTTAGTTGTCATGGTCCCACGTGGATAAGACAATTCTTATACTTATCCACTTAAATTAATAATTAACCAATAATCTCAAATTACTTAAAATACTACTCAACTTTAACATACTTTATACACCCTACTATCATGGTCAAGTGGTATCTTGTATGGCACTAGTCCATAAATATGGGATATTGTAGCTTGGACCGTATTTTATCTCAAAATGTCAAACTCCGACGAAATTCATTTTCTTCGATTTGTTTACCCTCTCACTTTCACGAATTTACTTATCACTTGTTTGAAATAGCATAATGCTTATAATCTCAAAATAAATCTCATTTTCAAACTTACGTCGATTAACTTACGAAGAAACTTTAACATACGAAAATGCGGGATATAACATCTCATTTTTGAGCTTATCTAAATTTACTTATGGGGTACTTTCACGTACGAAAATATGGGGTGTAATATCATTCTCCCTTTGGAACATTCGTCCTCGAATGTTGAGTAATGCACTTATCGGTCTCATAACCGGATAGCTTATACGAATAGTTTTAATATTGTCCTTGCCATTTAGGAAACTGTTCTGTTAATAAATTTAAAGTCCAGGGCATTCCCACCTTTAGGCCTCTTTCTCACACCATGGCTTGTGGTCGGTATTCTTCCAATCTCGTAACTCTTGCTAATTTTTGTCATGTAGCATGTATGACTTCTTCCTTGTATGTGCGCCTATTCGATTCTTCCTCCAGCTTTTAGCCAATCTCTAGGCCTCACTTTGTGAATATATATAGAATTTTGACAAGCTGTCCCTATGGGTGTCTATGGCTTTACTACATCTATGTAGATCATACTATACCATAACTCTTACTTCGATTTACCGTTACTGAGGTTTGCTACCAAACTCCAGGTTACTCTCGTTGCTTATCCTATATGTATAAATCTAAGTCCTTTAATGCTTTCTCATTACTGTTCATCTTAAGAATGATGACCTAATTCCATTTCATATTTTGTAACTTTTATCGATCCATTGTTGATTCGCCTCAATGTTGATCTACAATTTACCACTAATAACTTGAAACTTCTTACGTAATACATTGCCACTAGGGATTACGTCTCATCGAGGGATATCTGAAGTAACTTGCCTATTCCACCTAGGGGCGATACTATACTTCAATAACCATTGTTTTAATAATATTCCAACATTATTCATCTTATGGGGGGTACTCTAATCTCGTGTCATCCATGAAATCCTTTTTTTCAAATCATTACTCAATCGAAGGCCCAAACATCATCCTTTATCTATCAAAATTATACCCTTATTCTACTACCAGGGTAGCATTCTATCTATACTGAGTTTTTTATAACTTAGAGAAATCATTAGCTCTCTTGTTTTCACGGGCTTAATCCCCGAGGACTTATCCATTGTCGTCACCTTCTCACTCGCCCTTTCTTATCCTTACTCATGTCTTCCAAAAACCTTGCCGCTTTACCATACTTTAGCTTGCGACTTACACATATCTATTTATACTACTCCCAACCTTCTTTCAACTTGCTTGCATCATAGATTTCCTTATGTCATTCTGGAACATCAAGCGAGACATCACATCGTTTCTAACTCTTCTTTATTCTTTTAACTAGACCTCTTGATACATAGAAACCATAGGCCGGAAAATATGGGACTGACGATGTCGTTATCATTCCTGGATACTAAGTCTCAGTGTTTCTAGCCTTCTATCTGAAGTATGGACTATTCACAACCTTCTGCATTTGAGTATCTCGTATGTTGTTCACCTTTACCTTACTTACCTTAAAATATCGCATCACATCTTCTATCTCTTTCATGACCTCCCTTCCATACAGGTATAATTCACATCTACAGCTTGAAGCTCTATTATAATACTTGCACCTCTGGTGCATATACAATCTGGTGAGAGCTTCATACTGACTTCTTATGAGGCTGATACTCTTATAACTGGCTTTGTCGTAGAGTCGTTATAGAATATGGTTGTTGTACTATCTCTCTTGTACCTCTGATATTAAGAGTGATTCTGCAATATTCTCAATCATGATGTCTAAAATTTTCTGGGTCCAATAATCAGACTCCTGATTTGCTTCGTTGATGTAACTCTTTAGTTTCCTCTTCCTTCTGATCAACCTTTCTGTAGGCTTAAGCTATCTTCCGATATGTGGCTCCTGGTATTAGTTATTACTTTAGTCTTTCATAGCTGCTATGAAATATCCGTGATACCATCATCTAACAATTCAATCCCTCGTCTATGACCTGGACTTAATTCTTTCTTTTAACTTATACCAGAGTCTTCTACAGCTGTATGATTGTCAACATATATGCTGGATGGATAATACTCCAAAATCTAAAGTGCATTCATAACGTAACTCACTATGGATCACTAATCAAATAATTCCTTTCATTCCTTCTCAACTTTTTTTAAATGTAAGCAATTACTTTTCCTGGTTGTTTTTTCCACTTGTTGCATACATACTTAGCTTATCTTAGTTCCCACGCATGCCGAAATGTTTGTACAACTCATATGGTCTCGAATATTACTTTTAATTTTTCTTCCCGTTCCTTAGCCACGGTAGGTGTCACTTCCTCATAGAGTTCATATAATGTTGTAGTGAGACATGTTTTTTTACATGACCATTTTCTCTTTAGGTCACTGTGCTTAGGTTGAAGCCTTCTTCCTTATTTTCTCAGCTAGTCTTTCATTGTAGTACTTAGGGAGGACCCTCTGACTCTTGTAAAGCTGCGAGCTTATTACATAGTATACTCGACGATTTTTTTTTTTTTTTGTGATGTCCTTTCTTGGCTATAATTATCCGTAGTTACTTACCTTCAAGCCCTTATACTTGTAGGGTTGCTTCTGAACTAATATTTTGTATGTCTTCCCAGTGGCACTCTCTTTTATTTTCGTAACACTCATACGGTACCTTTACTATCCCAACTCCTATCTAAATATTTCTCAAGGATCACAATATCATACCTGCGAGATTGAATTCCCCATGTTGGGGTTCACTATATTTATTTTGCACGATCTATTGATTTGTCTATATCCTCTTGTCTAGCCATAACTAGGCTCTTCCTGAATCAACTGCTAACTATTCGTTAGCCCATTCTCATATCAATATTTCACGTAATCTTTCTTGGGTTATTTCTTTTGTCTTAACTTACGTATCGCACTGACTCCTTATCTATTAATAACATCTCGGGTAGAAACCCTTACTTCCTCTCCTTGACGTCGTGTTTGCATAATGTCCTGGAATCGTTGCATGTCTGTAGGATTTGAATGAGTGCAATCTCATCCCTTTCTCATTTTTATCGCATTCTCCCTTTACCATTCCGTAGTTACTAAAACCACTTAATTCTGACTTAACTCCATATCACTTCATACTCCCCCCTTTAGGGGAGTACTAAGATTTAGTGCTACGATGATCTACATATAGATGTTTTACCTTTTCATCTTTGGCGTCTTTTCACATCATCGATGACCCTTACTCGCCTCGCGGTAATCCTTCGGTACCAAGGATAATAAATTTCCTTACTCGCGAGGGTGACACTTAGTATAACTGGTACATACAGTCCCTTAAGATGAACTTTGCTCACATTGCTTGCTTTAGGGAAGCGTCTTCCTGAATGACCATTCTCTGAATTTCTCATGAATCTTCTTCTATTGTCCATTCTATTATCTCCGGAACACAATCTTTGAAATTCTCATGATGCCTACTATTATCAAATCACTCAGTCCCTAATTCATGTTTAGTTTATCTTGTTCACCAACCCATACTTATTCATATTACTCCGGGGTCTAACTTTTCCTTCTGGTAGTCACGTTGGAGTCACAAAGTTATTTCTCGAAATAAGGATATGACTTTATGGCCTATACTCTTTTGTTGTCTCCAGGCCTGTCACCTCTCGTATTTTCCTTCACTTGACTATAGACTATGTAATACTGTCATCTTTTTAATCTACCATTGTCATCCGTGTATCACATCTTACTCATAATGCTTCATTAATTCTCTTCTTATTTTCCTGGTAACATTTCTGTTTATCACTTTATTCTGAAACTTCAACAAGACATTATTTTGCTTTTAGCTCTCCTTTATCCATCCCCTAGCTCTTCGGGTTGCCTAACATCCTCGCTTTACTAGGGACGGGACCATACTAATGTAATATTTATCCCTTCCAGAATTCCAGTGTCTATCTTTGTACTACTTATATCTAGCTGTACTATTTTAGAGTGCACCATTTGGGTGTCTCACAAGGAGATCTATTAGCACATTTGCAATATTCTTCTGAAATGTCAACTGACGCAAACAATCCATCCATCCTTTTGGGTTACTCTAACCCCAGCCGGATCCTGATATCTGTTAGTTTCCATAGGGTATAACTGAGATGGGTGTGGCCTATTATATATACCTCGGTTACAATTGAAGGTAACTCAAAAATGCTTATATTTCTCTTCTTGAATTGTAATTACTGTTAATTTTCATTAACTGGGTACCTCATACCCTTCTTCACCTTGCTTCTTTTACTTGCTAAAACTTGCGTCTACCTTCCGATTCTCTTATTCCTTTTTACCATAAGAGTGGATAGACATTCTTGCCTTAGGGATCCTTATCAAGAAGCTTACACGTCTTAGTAAACACATGATCTGTTGAATACCTCATATTTATCCACCATAAGCATGATGCAAAAATTGAGTTCCTCTGACTCAACTCTTCCACAACTATCTCTTACCAACCGTCTTCGTGGATGTAGGCATCGTCATATTATAAATAAGATAGAGTTTAGGAAATTAAGTTCTTACAGCTGAGTTCTACTACACGATCTAGAGACAGAAGAAAGAGTGACAGTCCTAAATACCCTGTAGCCTTCTGCTTATAAGTGTGGTGCACAATATACACATAAACAAAACTCTACTAGACACGACTTATAGACTCCCTAGGACAGAACTGCTCTGATACCACTTTTGTCACGACCCAAACCGATGGGCCACGACGGGCACCCGGTACCTTACTCAATCGAGTACCAACATAACGTATCTTTTCGTATCATACTTTCATAGATAACTAAGCCGAAGAGGCAGACGTGAGATAAGTAGAATACAACATGAAATACCAACTTATACATAAGACATACGGCTTATAAGAACAAAATAACCACTCATACACTAAACATAGGCCGACAATGCCATACAATATTTTACGTACATGACGTCTATCTACAAGCCTCTTAGAATATATAATTGTCATAAAGGTCGAGACAAGGCCCTGCCATACCAAACAATACATGCCTAAATCATACTGACCAAACAAGCAACTCCGGAGCAAATGGAAAGCACCAACACCTTTCGCTAAGCTGATAGCCTACTTGGAGGACTCTCGACCTGTCTATCGGGACCTGCGGGCATGAAACGCAGCGTCCCCAGGCAAAAGAGATGTCAGTACAAATAATGTACCGAGTATGTAAGGAATGAAAATCAGTAAACTGTAGACATGAGAAAAATATGGAGTAAAAGACTTGATATGTATGTCTGAATAACTTTATGAATCATTAATATTTATAATGTCATGCATATGTGTATAAATATCATACCATGTTTAGGTATATGCATTCATAATATCATCAAGCCTCTGAGGGCATCCCATCATATCATCTCAGCCACTGTGGGCATATCATCAACGTATACCAGCTGATCAGGTGGTGGTGGGTATATAACGCCATAACCTTTTCCCATATCCCATATACATATAATATACGCGTATATAATGCCATCTGGTCATGGGTTAATATACATGTATAAATGCATGAAATGCATAAGAAATACATTAATAAGATTTCTCAAAATATCATAAAATCAATATGTCTTTCGGATAAACTTTATCAAATACGTATTTTTCTGAGACCCATAAACATAGGATATAATAATAATTCACATGGGGAATCAAGAATATAGACACCCCTAGTATTTCTATGAATAGAGTCATTTATGAAAGTTGCGTATTTTGCTTGTTTCGTTTGTATCATTTGGACCATGCCAAAAGAAATAAGGGATATCGTTAACATACCTGAGCCGATTCTCTTGACAATTCCTCTAACACACGTCAATTGCGACAACAGTAACGGCGGATCGAAGTAAGGAAAAATTCGTATGATATTCTTTGAGAAAGATTGCACTGTACTCCCTTAGAATCGCAAATCTCACGTTTCGAAGTTTTAAGTGAATTTATTAAGCTCCATCGTCACTTTGCAAATCTTGGCATCCCTCTTTAAAATTTATGAACAATGTTACTAATAAAGAATGGGATGATGTTCTCTACAAGAATGGAAAATGAATATAGCCGTATCCTTATTTGGCTTGAATTCTTGAATTCTTGCTTAAGCTAAATGTCACGTTACTGAGGATGCTAATATGCAAATTCTTGTTTTGAATTTGCTGAAGTGAATTAGAGAGGTTAAAGAGATATCCACGTCTCTTTAAGTGAATTAGAGAATAGATTTTAATGTCTTGGTGGTGTAGGCCCCACCTTTCAAGACTTTTGTCACTTAATATATATAAATGTGACACCTTTCAAAGTGACTTAAGAGTCATCAAATAGAACATATATTGTTGCCACGTTAAAGTTCCTTAAACTTTATTCAAAGACTTAGAGTTTCAAATGAATTCTTTAAAAGTGTTGGTTGGTAGGCCCCACTTATAACTTTAATGCTTAGCAAGCTTTCTTATCCCAAAGTGTGATACCAACTTAGCATACATATTAGTCATACATCACTTTAGTTGTCATGGTCCCACGTGGATAAGACACTTCTTACACTTATCCACTTAAATTAATAATTAACCAATAATCTCATATTACTTAAAATACTACTCATTTTTAACACACTTTATACACCTTACTATCATGGTCATGTGATATCTTGTATGTCACTAGTTCATAAATATGGGGTATTGTAGTTTGGACTGTATTTTATCTCAAAATGTCAAACTTCAACGAAATTTATTTTCTTCGATTTTCTTACCCTCTCACCTTCACGAATTTACTTATAACTTGTTTGAAATAGCCTAATGCTTATAATCTCAAAATAAATCTCATTTCCGAACTTACGTCGATTAACTTACGATGAAACTTTAACATACGAAAATGCGGGATATAACATTTCATTTATGAGCTTATCTCAATTTACTTATGGCGTACTTTCACGTACGAAAACATGGGTGTTGCTGACACTAGTTTACCACTCACTAAGGTCGCACCAAGGTTTTGTTATTCCTAATCCTACCTTTAAACCCTCAGTATTTATCCCTAATATACGTTATGAGTGATGTTGTTCAACAACTACCTAAATATGTACCCTTTTCCAAATAATACACACTAAATAGGCATAGTCAATTGAGGGCCCTTCAATCAACCACAATAATCACGTAGAAACAAGTAGAGAAAATCCAATGGCAAACTTATATTAAACGCCACAAAAATTCATCCTCCAAGAGGTTCCATCAAACCCTAGAATAAAGAGTTTAGCTATACATAAATGTTTTCATAATTACAATATAAGAATTCATCACCAATAATAGAAAAGGGAAGAAGGAAGATAAAAACTCATTTTTGAATCTTCTGTCTTGCTCCTTGCTTGTTCTTGCCTTCAAAGATATTGTGTAACCCTTAAAAAGTCGTTCTTTGATGTATTTATATCACTTAGGGTTGCTAAGGGGCGGAACTTTTCAATTCCACTTCGGATGGGAAAAGTTGGAATTCGCGTCTGCCTTCGCGCGTCGCGCTCCCATTTATGCGGATTCAGCTTTTGAAATTCTTCCATTTCGCGAAGTGATCCGTGCCTTTTCTTCGCTTCACTGTTTTGTGCCTTCACTTTTCACCTTTTTTGCGTGCGTTTTCGTGCCATGCACGAGAATAGACGAGCTCCCAATCCTTCCATTTTTCTCCTTTTTGCAATAATTTGATATCTTTTGCTCCATTATCATTCAAGATCACTCCTACAAATAAGAAATACGTAATGAGTATAATTCACTTCAAATATAATGTAATCTCCCACAACTCACATGAGAAATGAGATGAAAATACACTCAAAATCATACACTTTTGGCCATTTGTCAGGGGACTATCTATATACGGTAAAATTAGGTAAATGAGGAAGCGACACATGTCAATAATGATCAGTCAACCATGGTGAAACCAAATGCAAACTTGTGGCCAGATAAGAAGCAATTCAAGATATGACTGTTATAGAAATGTTACAGAAGACCCCAAGATTCCACCGACCTCTATTAGCTTTTATTAAGCTTTATTACCTTTAATTACCTTTTATTATAACATTATTTGTGGTAATTAAAGGGGCATTATTTGTAACTATACACCTCAAATTACTTAAAATACTACTCACTTTTAATACACTTTTTACTTGATTTGCTCTTCATAACTTTATTTTATCGGATCAATTTAATTCACGTGTCTATAAATTATGATAAAATATAATTATACCATTTTTCCAATAAACAGTTTGGCGCTACCGTGGGGCATAGATAATTGTGGTGTTATTTTGATTTGTACATCTTATACTAACGTGCTTTAAAGGGGTTTCTATTTTAAGCATACTACAGTTATGGCATACAATGATATCAACAACTCATTCAATGTTGGAACAAACTACAACGATGAGCCTGTGGAAAATCTCCATAATAAAAATTAACAAGATGGTTCAACTAGCGAAACCCGTCTCGTTGGGAATGAGTCAACTCCTAACTGGGTAGAAAGAAAAATTTGATATGAGAGGAGTCCTACCCCTGATGATATGGATGGTGAGTCGGTGGCTGTTACCGCTAAAATGTTGGGAGCACAACAGCGAAAAATTATGGACCATCTCTCAAGACAAGACCGGATAATGATAGAGCTTCAACAAAAAATATTGGGGACTTCAAATAATTCAAATAGTAGAGTTCGAGTCCCTCCCGACGTCCCTATAAATCAAACAACACAAAGAACCGGTGACACTATTACCGGGGGAAAGTTTGGAAGAAACAGCAATCAAGCAGGTGGTGTCGGTAGTGGATTTGAAAATAAAAATAATGTAAACGATTCTTTCAAAGCCGAACTCATGAGGTTTACGAGGGAAATAAATGCTCGAATGGATCAAAATGCTAAAGAATTTCTCTCGAATAAATCGAATCCCGGGAGCACCTCTGATCCAAAAGGGCTAGGATTCGAAAAAGTATATACATAATACAATTGCCGTTTAAAACCCAGGGTGGCTCTGGAGATGATTCCAAAGAGATTCAAAATTCCGGATATTTCAAAATATAATGGAACATCGGATCCACTGGAACACATCACAACTTACACCACAGTTGTGAAGGGAAATGATTTGGCTCCGCATCAAATCGAATTTGTTTTACTAAAGAAATTTGGCAAAACTCTAACAAAAGGGGCTTTAACATGGTATTATATTTTACTTGAATATTCAATTGATTCTTTTGAAATGCTTGCAGATTCTTTCATTAAAGCTCACACTGGATCAAGAAAAGTACAAGCTAGAAAGCCGATATATTCAGAATCGCTCAATGAAACTCGGAGTTTCTACGAGGGTTCGTGATCCAATTCCAAAAAGAAAAAATATTGTTACCGGCAGTACCGAATGAATGGCAGCGGAAGCATTTACCAAGGGTCTTAATCCCAAAAGTTTTGATGCGTCAAGGAAGTTAAATGAGAGTTTGTTGGAATTTCAAGCACGTGGAAAGATGTTCATAACTGATACGAGTCAATGATTCATGTAGAAGATGATCAGATAAGTAAATCAGCATCTTCTATGGCCCGGAATCAAAGTCAATTGAACTTTTATTGGAGGCATTCTAGATACCAGTTTGAACCATATCCATCAGGATCATAGACTGACATGAGGCAGGGGCGTACCCGAAGCGAGTTGCCAGAAAATAACTTTGATGAAAAACAATAGTGTCTATGAATGTTGGGGACTATTGCATCAGTATAGCAGAATATGCAACAATAAGTACCGGAAGCATCTATGGCTCCGGAACAATTTGTACAAGATATCGGAGATAGCCCGAATTTGCTCCGAAATAAAAAAAAGGACTGGGGACTGCCAGATAAATTACTGAGGACTGCTAGATCAGCCTGAAAAAAAAAGAAATAGAAGGAATTAGAATCCAGAACTACTAGACCCAATAAATGTTAGCTCGGTCACCATTCTCTTGCAAAGTAATTTTGTTCATCTCCTGTAAACCGTCCTATATACAAAGTTATAAACACTTGTGTACGTTCAAGGAATGGAATGAAGTAAAACTTATATTTTCTAAAAATATTCTTGCATATCTTTGAATTAAGAAAATCATTCTTAATATTTGCTCACACTTAGAAGTAAAAAAGGATTACAACTCCGAACAATTGTGCCCGGATGAACATAAGACGTCCTCTTTATAAGCACCTTAAACATAAGGGCCCTCTCTTATAAAGGTATCAAATTAAATGACTAAAGGTCGGATGCCTTGTTTCTCGATCGTAAAGTTAACCGGATGCGTCAAATTCCTGGACTTTATCAAAATCAGAAGTATATAATTCCTGGTCATTACCATCTCCGCTCTCGAAGGCTGTGAGATTACAAAAATTTTCGGGTACAACTAAAAACCGAAGAGTCAAAACTCAAAAAAAAGTTTTTGGGTACAAATAAAAACCCAAGAGTCAACAATCAAAGAGTTACAACTAAAAATCGAAGAGTTAAAACTCAAAGAAAAGTTGCGGGTGGACACTAAAAATCTAAGATCAAGTTTTCTGTGATAACGACACTTCTTCAGCTCCAACCAGTCATTGAAGAAAGAATAATAAGTGGCAGAATTGTCATCTGAATTCTTAAGTTCTGCACTCTTTTTTTCTTCCCCCGGTTTTTATCCCGATTGGATTTTTCCGATAAGACTTTTAATGAGGCAGTGACGAGGGCACAGTGAGTAACCGGAAAGTGGTGGGAACTATCTGTATACGGTAAAAATCGCTCTCGTGAGTTGGATGAATGAGGAAGCGACACATGTCAATAATGACTAGTCAACCATGGTGAAACCAGATGCAAACTTGTGACCGAATAAGAAGCAATTCAAGATATGACCGTTATAGAAACATTACAAAAGACCCCAAGATTCCACCGGCCTTTATTAGCTATTATTATGCTTTATTACCTTTAATTACCTTTTATTATAGTATTAATTATGGTAATTAAGGGGGGCATAAGTTGTAACCATATACCTTATAGCTCTAGCATAAATAGAGGCTTTCATTCAATTATGAGACATCAAGAAATACTGATAGCAAAAGGCTAACATTCTTTTTCTCAAGCTTTATACTAGTGTTATCGTGATTTTTCACTTATTCTTGATTCCGGTGTGTACAATCTGAAGTTCCGGCTTGTCTTTTCTTCAATTATTCTTATTTTATTTGCTTTGCTCTTTATTACTTTATTTTATCGGATCAATCTAACTCACGTGTCTATAAATCACGATATAAATTCAACTGTATCGTTTTTTCGGTAAACAACAAAATGTGTCCAATTTCCTCCTTTAAACTGTTTACTATTACTTATTTATTACACATAATACATACTCCTAACTCAGTTTATTATTTAATCATATATAATAATTAATGTAAGTTAACATAAGCATCAAATATGAGTACTCACTTTGAGCTAAAATATATTTAAAATTGGGATGCTGGTGTATAATTTATTTGAATGTTGTAGGGTCTCCGTACAAGTAAAATGAATTTGTAAAACCATAGAGGTTCCAAGCTCCTAAACTTCTATAAACTTAGGTGTCGTTCGGTTTTCTTCACATAAAAATCCAGCATTAATTAATATAATGTTTGATTGCTCCTTATTTTCTTCATAAATAATAATTTGATTTTGGCTAAAATGTAAAATAAGAATGTAAATATTAGTGATATATGGGTCAGAAATACTAAAATAATAAAACTATCCCATATAGTAAGAATTTATTTTATTTTATTTAAAAGGAAACAAATATTTTAAATTATAGATAGTATGCAAATATAAAATATATCACACTAATTATTTAACAAAAATAATATCTATATTGTGTAATCCTTACATTACTAAATTTTTACAATCACTACATTACTAATTACCGTTTTCTCAACCAAACCACCCCTGTACGTTAGAGTCCAACCGTCCAACTACGTACCCTCTGATAAACAAAGAAAAAATCAGTACATAAATGATTTCCCATAAAATAACTAGGAAACCACTTGCTGCAACTGTAAAGATCGAGTACACAGTTCGTCAAACAGCCACTGGTTTATCGCTTTTAAAACTCCAAAAAGTCCTTTTCTATCAATACCACCACTTCTTTTCAGTGCCTATAAATTCAGCCTTAGCTTCAAACTCTTAGCATCATCTTCAAAATCATCAAATCAACTTGTATCAGAATACCAGAGAAACAAAAGCAATATTCATCTATCAAAAACAAAACAGAAAATTAAGAAAGGTACGATATATTTAGAAATCATGAGTTCAAACAGGAAAGCGTGGATAGTAGCAGCCAGTGTTGGAGCAGTGGAAGCTTTAAAAGATCAAGGTTTCTGTAGGTGGAATTACCCTTTGAGTCCGTTGTTCAGCACACAAAGAATAACATGAGATCTTACTCTCAAGCTAAGAAGCTTTCTACTTCTTCTTCCTCACTGATTGCAAGGAGCGACAAGGCAAAACAATCTGAAGAATCTTTGAGGAAAGTTATGTACTTGAGCTGTTGGGGTCCCAACTGATCATTTTTTCCAAGAAACATATATAGTTGTTATTAGAAAGAGAAAAGAATGTAGGGCTATGATTGTAAATAGAATTTTTTGGCATTCGACCTCAAGAGTAGCGTGTATTTCGAAATGGGCAACAAATCAATTTAATTCAAAGCGTCGCATTAGAAAATGAAGAAGACTTCAATTTTTATCAAAATCCATGCTTGTTTCAATAGATCTATATACATTTTTTAAAAAAATACGAGGAAAATTTAAATAATAATTTAGTCAAATAACTTCTATAATTAATATAACAATGTTATTAAATATTCCCCCGGATTGACTTTATTTGATTTTTTGGTCTCTTTTTTTGTGATCCATACTATTTGATTTTTTTAAATATCAAGAAGGAATGAACTTCTCTTTTTCAAAGTTACTATTGGAGTAAATAACCTAGGGGTATTTGTTATATTTTTAATGAACAAATTAAGGTTAATATAGTCAATTTTATTATTAATTAATACTCTCTTCAGTCCACTTTAAGTGACTCTTTTTATTGCTGTTTTCACACAAATTAAGGAATTCACCTTTTAACATTAATAAACAATATAATTGACCATATTAACCTTAATTTGTTCATTGGAATTACAATAAATACTCCTAGTTCTTTATTCCAAGGGTAACTTTAGAAAAAATAATCAAATATTGTGGACCAAAAAAAATATTAAAAAATTACTTAAAGTGAATTTCTTAATATATATATGAATACAATCAAAAAAATTAAAGTGAACAAGTTAGAGTAATTTTTTAAATAAACGTACTAAAATTCTAACCGATAAATAAAATGATAGAAAGAGAGTACAATTACATTATGTTCAACCGTGTGACGTTGGAAAGCACGTCACTCCAACATATATGTGGTTTCTTTTTCTTTTTTTGTTTTTAGTTGTGTACTTAGTACTTCCAAAATATTTTTTTTCCCTTCAAAAGTTCATCATTAAGATGGAGGAGTTAGGCATGACTCCAACGTGTGTATTCCAAAAATAATAATTATACGGAGGAGGACATAAACCTCAGCCTCGATTACATAGTGTAGCTTGACTAAGGCCAATCTATTGTACAACTGCAAAAAATAATTTGGACAGAGAATGGAGGCAATCTCCTTACCCATAGACATGAACATAACACCAAAAACTGATATTACATACAAGTTTATCACATCTGCCTGCCCAAACCAAAATATTCTCAAGTAATAGCATCATTAATTGTAAATTAGTTCTTTCTTGTTGTGAACCTCAGGTTCAGCCCCGTTTTTGCAAAAATAACCAAAAATATAAAATATTGTCATTTTGTAATAAATAAAATCAGGTGATGTCGTTTTTGTCCAAATAGCCATAAATGTCCCGACGGGGCGCCGAAATGCCGTATTTGGAAGAATAGCCGCCTATGTTCTTTTTTCCAATTTTTAGGCCACTTAGCAAGCACAGCCCTAAAATCTTCCCTTCCGAAGTGCTGAAGGGCCGTATTTGCAAAAGTAGCCGTGAATTGTTTTAAGTTGGATTTTGCAAAATTAATCTCTTCATGGTCAGTTCTTAAACAAAATTCACATGTTTTAACCCAGTCACCCTAATTTAAAAATGTGCAGAATGAGCCCTATGGATCAGATTCTACTGTCCACATGTGGTGGGAAGATTTGGGAAAACAAGGACGAGACAGGGTCAATCAATACATGGGGCGCTCACCGGACTATTAAAGATTCAACCCAGAAGTGATCTGATAGAGGCACTAGTGTCATTTTGGGACCCAGCCCACAATGTTTTTCACTTCTCAGACTTCGAGCTTACACCCACTCTGGAAGAAATGTCAGGCTATGCCGGGAGTATGGAAGGATTGAGACACAAGTACCTGGTGTCTCCAAGGACCGTCATTCCCCACAAGTTTCTAGACTTAGTGTAAATAAGTAGACAGATCAAAACAGAAAAGTTTGGCACGTGGAGCTTCCACGTTTCACTTCATATACCAGTGGTACGGGCATTTAGGAGGATTCGAAAACCCAAAAAATGGGCTCTGTAGTAAAGGCAACAGGTCAAAGTGGGAGATGCATAAATTCTTCGCCTTCATGGTGGCATTTTAGGCCTTTTGGTGTTTCCGAGGGAGGACGGACACATTGACTTGCGTGTAGCCGGAATTTTCCATGTTTTGACTACTTAGGCGAAGAGTACCCTCGCACCCATGATCGTATCAGATATATTCCGAGCCCTCACATCCTGTAAGGCCGGAGTCAGGTTTTTCGAGGGGTGCAATATGTTATTACAAATATGGATGATCGAACACCTTTGTCACCATCCCCGATATATGAATTATGGTTCTACCTGGAAAAACTGCATTGAAGAATTTGGTACGCGGGTGATATGATTCGTAATGCCGGAGGGAGTCAGAAATTGGATCACTCGCCTTCAGGGTTTGACCGCAGATAAGATAGAATGGACATTAGGTTGGCTCCTTGTCAATGAGATTATTCATATGCCTGCCACATGTCCTTACTTCCTTCTGATGGGTCTCCGTAACATCCAGCCATATTCCCCATACCGGGTTTTGAGACAACTTAGAAGATGTCAGAAAGTTCCCAAGGATGTGGACCTCAGTACTTATGTGGTTGAAATTCGCTTTGATGCTCAATTCCCCGAAGACGTGGTCTGTCAAAATTGGAGCGAGTGCCAGTATTTGGGGGAAAATACCCGAGTATAAGATTTGTCCAAAGCGAGGTTCTACCTGGGTACATCTCTTGGTACGGAAAGAGAATCACAACAAATGACGAATCTGAAAGGCCGACTAAAAGGCCCCATGTCTAGGAATTTATTGATACAGCACAAGAACAGTGGGCTTGGTTGGCCAAAGAGAAGGAGTACCGGACCACCATCAGCAAGCTAGAACATCAAGTCAGAACCATCAAATTCGAAAGTGGGTTGCAAACCGTTGAAGATGAGGGGGTAAATAAAAGGTTGGCCCAGGAAAATGAAGCCCTCCGAGCTCAGCTTCGGGAAATGAAGATAGGCGCCGAGACGCCGGTAAGAAGTGAGAGGGACGAAAAAATCATAAGCAACTTGAGGCAAAAATTGCATGATTATGCAGCTGATCTGACAAAGGCCGAGAAAGATTTGGCAAAGCTCGAGCAAAGTTGGCAAAAGATGTAGAAGAACAAACAAGGCTAGTCCACCAGGTGAAGCAAAGCTATGACAGAGAAGTGGCGATCTTAAGGAAAGAGTTGGCCGTTGTTGAAAACAAGATGGGTCAACAAATGAAAGACTTTAGGGCCGAGAGAGAACATTGTTATGCACTGATTAACCAATTAGAAGAAAGCGCTGTGCAATTGCAAAACCAAAACAACGAGGCCATGTAAATAGTAGAAGTTCGGGAGCAACAGATTATGTGATTACTCCAGGAGAAAGGCACTATCAAGATTAGAATCAAGGAAATAGCCGACTACGTGGCAATAAAATGCCATGAATGTAAAAATATGACTCGAGCTATGTTCTTCCACTCGGTACTATCTTTCGCTCGCCAAATCATGGCCGACCTCGAGCTCTTTCAGGAAGAGCTTACAAGAAAGCCTGCGCCAAGACCAGCTGAAGCCACTCGGGCTCTCGGAATAACATTTAAGCCTCATCTTTGTTCTTGATTTTTCAATTTTGAGTCTATATTTTACCCTTATCGATTCTGTTTGTCATGTCATCCATGTCAAGTCTGTTTGTTATTTTGTTTTGAGTCTGTATATTTTCCTTTTCAGTTATCAGTGTCTTCGAGTTTATGTAATAGAAAAAACCAGAAAGATTTTTATTCATATTGAAAAACCCCAAAATTTTTCTTTTCTTTCATTATTGCATTTATTTACCTGAACTACGTAATGACTTGATTCGTGTGGCGTCATGATAAGTAGGCAATCCCCATCGGATTCGATCATTGCCATTAAATAAACTGAGCGAAAAAAAGAGAAGAAAGAAAAATAAATAAGAAAGAAAAAGAAAGAAAAGAGTGACAAAAACAACCAAGAAAAACAAAGAGCGAAAAACAACAAAAGAGAAAGAAAAGAAAAATTAAGATATGAAAAATGAATGAAAGAAAAGAGCTACAGGTATGCCTTCTGTGGTCCGCCCCCAAGAACCGTTCTATGGAGCACTGTCAACATTATTCTCTGCACCACCGGTCTTTATCATGGCACAACCAAGCGTGCCCAGGCCATACTTTGAGCCTTCAACATTCACCTTCCAAGGCCCGCAATTTCAGCCGGACATAATTCATGTTACTCCAGACTCATACGCTCAACAAGCACAATATGAGTCCCCAATTGAACAAGAAAGAGCAGTTAGGAGCTACGAGCAGGAAGCAATGGCTCGGAAGATGTGATGCTTAGAACAAAGCTTGAAGAACATGCAAGGCTTGAGTGGCCAAAAAAGTATTTCCTATTCATATTTGTGCATGTTCCCAAATGTTCATCTACCTGCCGGCTTCAAAATGCCAAAGTTCGAGAAGTATGATGGGCACGGAGATCCAATTGCTCATCTAAAAATATACTGCAATCAGCTACGTGGGGCTGGTGGGAAAGAAGAGTTGTTGATGGCCTATTTCGGAGAAAGCCTGACAGAAATCATCTCGAAATGGTATATGGATAAGGAAATCTCCCACTGGCACATATGGGATGATTTAGCCCGAGATTTTGTCAGACAATTCCAGTACAACGTCAACATAGCTCAAGACAGAAACTCCATGTCTAACTTGAAGAAGAAAACCGCGGAAAGGTTTCGCGAGTATGCTATCAAATGGCGCAAGCAGGCCGCCCGAGTAAAACCGCCTATGGACGAGACGAAAATGGTTACAGTCTTCTTGCAGGCCCAAGAGGCTGATTATTTTTAGAATATGATGTCCGCTATGGGAAAACCATTTTCTGAGGCAATCAAAATCGGGGAAATGATAGAGAACGCCTGAAAACTAGCCTGATATTGAGTCAAGCTGCCTTGAAACTACCTACCAAGCCATCCAGAACGGTTCAGGGGGTTTGGTTGATCGTAAAAAGAGGGAAGAGGGAGCCATGATGGCTTCAGATTCAAGAGGGCCCCGCCGATCATGTGATCACTCTTACATTCCGCCAAGAGCCCCACAACACTATTATCCACACCAAGATGTAGCCTATGCTGTGGCACCGCCTCACTATGCGGTGATAAATGCCCAACCTTACGTACGACCATAACAACAAAGTCCGAGCTCTACTTCCTAGAAATAACCATCCCTACCAAGCCCCGTATAACCCCCGTCTACCACACAACATACATCAACATTATCCACGCCCTCGTGAGCCTCCCAGGAGAACCAATTTCACCCATATTGGTAAATTTTATTCCAGTTTGCTTCAAAAGTTAATCCAACTGGGTCTATTGCAACATGTGCCTCCCAACCGCCAGAATCACGAGTCCCCATCATACAGGGCCAGAACCAGATGTGCTTACCATTCGGGAGTAGAAGGCCATAATACATAAGACTGTTGGACCCTCAAAAGGGCGGTTGAAAGCTTGATAGAAGAAAAACAAATTATGCTAAGGGACGAAGAGATCCCTAATGTGACTAACAATCCATTACCAGCTCACAATAATGGTCCATTCATTGGAATGATTTGTGATGATGAAGAGTTTGATCCAGCATTGAAGGCGATCATTGCTATCGCCGATTCAGAGGCAAGACCCAAAATAGCGGTGAAACAGGCCAAAACCGAGAAGAAAGTCATCCCGGTTCCTCAAGCTATTGAAACAAAGACCGGGGAAGAACCTGCTAAGAACGTGGTTCTCTATGTTCCCAAGGTTCCGAGAAAAGAACAGCTCATCCTCAACACTCCCAAGAAATTCGAGGAAAGGAAGACTACGCTGAATGTACCAAGATTGTATGTGAAAAAAGGGACCTATGTAGCGCGGGGGCCGATAATTTAACCAAGACTGACTAAGCCCGTGGTTATCAGTCGCGCACCACAGAGTCCTATGAAAGATCCCACCGCAGTCCCCTGGACTACAACAGAGCTGTGATTACATACAAAGGGAAAAAGGTCATGGGAGAAGTGAATGAAATGAATCAGTCTGGGAAGTACCATAACCCAGAAAGGCTAAAGAAGTCCAAACTGAATAGGGATAAACGGTTGCCATCCAAGAAGCCTGTAAGCAATAGGGAAGTAGAAGATTTCTTTAGAAAGATGAAAACTTCATAATGTGCAATAGTTGACCACTCCGGAAGACTCCTTCCCAGGTCTCACTCTTGTCTCTATTGTTGAGTTCGGATGAACACCAGAAAATGCTCCTGAAAACACTGAATGAAGCATATGTCCCGATTGATACTTCTGTTGAACAATTGGAGAGAATGGTAGAAAGATTCTTTGAGGTCAATAGGATTTCCTTCAGCCGCGATGATTTGCCCCAGAGAGAGCCGCCCACAACAAAGCCCTCCATTTGACTGTCAAATGCGAGGGCTATTATGTGAAGAGAGTGATGTTAGATGGTGGTTTCGGGGTTGATATTTGCCCTCTCTCAACACTCTAGCGAATAGAGATTAGAACAGAAAGAGTCCGGGCTAACAACGTCTGTGTGAGAGCTTTAAATGGGGTCAAGCGAGACAAAATAGAGGAAATTGATATGATTCTGACTATTGGCCCTGTGGATTTTGAGGTGACTTTCCAGGTTTTGGACATGAAAACCTCATACAATTTCTTTCTGGGTAGACCATGGATTCATGCTGCTGGAGCTGTTCCCTCCACTCTTCACCAAATGGTTAAGTTTGAATATGAAAATCAAGAAATTATTGTCTATGGAGAGGATGAGAAATCCATCTACCGGGACCTTTCAGTCCCGTGTCTTGAAGGTAGGGAAGGCAGCGGGCATATTATATACCAAGCCTTCGAAATTATGGTCGCCAATCAATGTGAAAAAGGGGCCCCACTAACTCAACCTTGCTTGTCTAATGCTTCGGTCATGGTCGCCACTCAAATGATTAGACATGGGTACAAGCCCAGAAAGGGGCTTGGGATATCTATGCAGGGCATCACAGAGCCTATTACTTTAATCGCCAGCGAGAAGTTTTTCGGTATGGCTTTCTGAGCTACAGAGGCCGATAGAAAATGGGATGATAAGCGCAAAGGAAAAGGGTGGGTCCTGTCCCAGCCCATTCCACATCTCGCCCAATTGTTTGTCAAACCAAAATATGTGGAAGAAGAAGAGGTCTTCACGGCTGAAGAAATCGATGATACTTGTGAAGCCTTGAAACAAATGCTATATGAGTCCCACATGGTCCAGCCAGGCAAAGGCACGAGCAACGCCGAAGTGCATTATATGGGGCTGGATTTCAAGTTTCAGAGTTGGAAAGCTACCCCATTCCCTGTCAGACAGGAGTCCCGGTAGTTCAGTCTTGCCATTTGTTCTACATTACGAGTTATTTTAAGGTGTAACTCGAATGTTTTTACTTTATTGTCTTTTGATTTTGATGTAAACCCTCATATATTCAATTCAATGAAATGAAATCAATATTTCATCGTCTCTAGATGTCTCTTTTCTTTATTCTAATTTTGCTATTTTTGTTATCTTTTTTCTTTTCAATTCTAATAATGCGGACTTAAATAACATGACATGCTTGCAGACTTCATGCCTAGATCCTAAAATGCTCTAGAATCGCTCAATGATACTCGGGGATTCTACGAGAGTTCGTGATCCAATTCCAAAAAGAGAGAATGTTGTTAACGGCTGTACCGGATGAATAGGCAGCGGAAACATTTACCAATGGTCTTAATCCCAAAAGTTCCGATGCCTCAAGGAAGCTGAATGGGAGTTTGTTGGAATTTCAAGCACATGGGAAGATGTTCATAACTGATACGAGTCAAAGATTCGTGAAGAAGACAATCAAATAAGTAAATCAACATCTTCTACAGCCCGGAATCAAAGTCAATTGAACTTTGATTGGAGGCATTCCAGATACCAGTTTGAACCATACCCATCAGGATTTTAATGACTGACATGAGGCAGGGGCGTACCCTAGGCGAGTCGCCGAAAAATAACTTCGATGAAAGACAATAATTTCTATGAATGCTTGGGACTGTTGCATTAGAACAGCACAAACCGCAATAATAAGTACCGGAAGCATCTGAAGATGGCTCCAGAAAAATCTGTACAAGATGCCGGAGATAGCCCGAACTGGCTCCGGAATAAAGAAAAGGACTGGGGACTGCCAGATAAAGGACTGAGCACTGCTAGATTAGTCTGGAAAGAAATAGAAGGAATTAGAATCAAGAACTACTAGACCCAATAAATGTTAGCCTCGTCACCATTCTCTTGAAAGGTATTTTTTTTTATATCCTGTAAACTATCCTATATGCAAAGTTATAAACATCTGTGTACGTTCAAGGAATGGAATGAAGCAAAACTTACACTTTCTAAAAACATTCTTGTATATCTTTGAATGAACAAAATCATTCTTAATATTTTCTCATACTTAGAAGTAAAAAAGGATTACCAATCCGAACAATTGTTCCCTGATGAACATGAGACGTCCTCTTCATAAGCACCGTAAATATAAGGGCCCTCTCTTATAACGGTATCAAATTAAATGGCAAAAGGTCGGATGCCTTGTTTCCCCATCGTAAAGTTAACCCGATGCATTCAATTCCCGGACTTTATCAAAATCAAAAGTATAAAATTCCTGGTCATTAACATCACCGGTCTCGATGGCTGAGAGATTACAAAAGTTTTCGGGTACTACTAAATATCGCAGAGTCAAAAACTCAAAGAAAAGTTTTTGGGTACAAATAAAAACCCAAGAGTCAACAATCAAAGAGGTACAACTAAAAATCGAAGAGATAAAACTCAAAGAAAACTTGTGGGTGGACACTAAAAATCCGAGATCAAGTTGTCTGTGATAACGACACTTCTTCAGCTCCAACCGGTCATTGAAGAAAGAATAATAAGTGGCAAAATTATCATCTGAATCCCTAAGTTCTGCACTCTTTATTCCTTCCTCCGGCTTTTATCCCGATTGGATTTTTCCGATAAGACTTTTAATGAGGCAATGACGAGGGCACAATGAGTAACCGAAAAGTGGTGGGGACTATCTGTATACGATAAAAATCGGTCTCATGAGTTGGATGAATGATGAAGCGACACATGTCAATAATGACTAGTCAACCATGGTGAAACCAGATGCAAACCTGTGGCCGAATAAGAAGCAATTCAAGATATGACCGTTATAGAAATATTACAGAAGACCCCGAGATTCCACCGGCCTTTATTAGCTTTTATTATGCTTTATTACCTTTAATTACCTCTTATTATAACATTAATTGTGGTAATTAAGGGGGCATAAGTTGTAACCATATACCTTATAGTTCTAGCATAAATAGAGGCTTTCATTCAATTGTGAGACATCAAGAAATATTGATAGCAAAAGACTAACATTCTTTTCTCAAGCTTTATACTAGTGTTATCGAGGTTTTTCAATTATTCTTGAACCCGGTGTGTACAATCTGAAGTTCATGCTTGTCTTTTCTTCAATTATTCTTATTTTATTTGCTTTGCTCTTTATTACTTTATTTTATCGGATTAATCTAACCCACGTGTCTATAAACCACGATATAAATTGAATTGTACCGTTTTTCTGGTAAACAACAAAACGTGTCCAATTTCCTCCTTGGAATACCGTTTACTATTACTTATTTATTACACATAATACATACTCCTAACTCAGTTTATTATTTAATCATATATAATAATTAATGTAAGTTAACATAAGCATCAAATATGAGTACTCACTTTGAGCTAAAATATGTCAAATTGGAAGGCTGGTGTATAATTTATTTGAATGTTGTAGGGTCTCCGTACAAGTAAAATGAATTTGTAAACCATAGAGGTTCCAAGCTCCTAAACTTCTGTAAACTTATAGATAGTATGCTAATATAAAATATATCACTAATTATTTAACAAAAATAATTTCTATATTGTGTCATCCTTACATTACTAAATTTTTACAATCACTGCATTACTAATTACCGTTTTCTCAGCATAACCACCCCTGTACGTTAGAGTCCAACCGTCTAACTACTTCCTCTGATAAACAAAGAAAAAATCAGTACGTAAATGATTTCCCATAAAATAACTAGAAAACCACTTGCTGCAGCTGTAAAGAGCACACAGTTCGTCAAACAGCCACTGGTTTATCGTCTTTGGAAACTCCAAAATGTCCTTTTCTATTAATACCACCACTTCTTTTCAGTGCCTATAAATTCAGCCTTAGCTTCAAACTCTTAGCATCATCTTCAAAATCATCAAATCAACTTGTATCAGAATACCAGAGAAACAAAAGCAATATTCATCTATCAAAAACAAAACAGAAAATTAAGAAAGGTACGATATATTTAGAAATCATGAGTTCAAACAGGAAAGCATGGATAGTAGCAGCCAGTGTTGGAGCAGTGGAAGCTTTAAAAGATCAAGGTTTCTGTAGATGGAATTACCCTTTGAGGTCCTTTGCTCAGCACGCAAAGAATAACATGAGATCTTACTCTCAAGCTAAGAAGCTTTCTACTTCTTCTTCCTCACTGATTGCAAGGAGCGACAAGGCAAAACAATCTGAAGAATCTTTGAGGAAAGTTATGTACTTGAGCTGTTGGGGTCCCAACTGATCATTTTTTCCAAGAAACATATATATAGTTGTTATTAGAAAGAGAAAAGAATGTAGGGCTATGATTGTAGATAGAATATAATTTTATGGCATTCGACCTCAAGAGAAGCGTGTATTTCGAAATCTTTGGAGGAATTATAAGTAAAACTATGGAATGCTGTTGATATGTTGATAAACTGATGGTTTGACAAATCATTTACTTAGTATATTGCTTCACTTAAACATGCTTGCAAATAATATTGAATGTTATTTTTATGATCTGAATTCTGAAATGGAGAAGTCGTCTCTGATGATAGTATATGTTCTTGATGTGAGATCAATACTGTCACGACCCAAAATTCTAACATGTCGTGATGGCGCCTATCTCAGTACTAAGCAAGCCGACAACATCAATAACCCACGATTTCCTTTAAATTTAAAAACATAACGTTTAATACAATACTAAAAATTTAGCAATTTCCAATACAACACTCCCAAAACCTGGTGTCACTGAGTACATGAGCATCTAATATGAGTACAAGTCTAGAAAATACGGTCTATAATAGTCTGAGACCAAATACAGTAAATAAGGAGATAGAGAAGGAGAGACAAGGTCTACGAAACACGGCAACTAGCTCAAAATCTCCTGAAAATTAACTGCGCGAAATGATAACACCCGCTATGTTCAGGAACACCTGGATCTGCACACGAAGTGCAGGGTGTAGTATGAGTACAACCAACTCAGCAAGTAACAATAATAACTAAGGAACTGAAGATAATGACGGGCTACACAGTCATAGTTCACTTTCAGTAGTTCCAATAAAGAATAGACATGCTTTCAAATCCGGCAGTTTAAGTCAAATCAATTTTATACAGTTCAATTTCAAGTAATCCGGATATAAATTCTTTTAGAGATTTCACAACAATGACAGATAGCAACCAAGTGCAACAACAAATGCAAAGCAAGTAAAGCCTCTCAGGCAACAGTCGCTCAGCTCATCACAACAACTCAACCACTCGACACTCAGCCCTCAGCACTCACACTCAATGGGTACCCGCGCTCACTGGGGGGTATGTACAGACTCCGGAGGGGCTCCTACAGCCCAAGCGCCATAATCTGCACGGACAACTCACGTGATGCATGAACAACTCACGTGCTATAATATCCTGCACGGACAACTCACATGCCATAATATCTTTACCTCACCGACAGGCCCTCGGCCTTACTCAGTCCTCAACCTCTCAAGTCTCCCGGGCTCTCATGAATCACAAAGATCAGCCCAAACAAAGATAACATAGTATATCAACAAATATCCAGAAAGACTAAGATATAATACGCAAGAAAAATCATTACTGAGTACAAGGCATCAATTAGAAAATAATTCAACAAGTACGCGACATCTACGGGTCTCAACAGTACTATAACATAGCCTAAACATGATTTCTAACATGATTTATAGTCAAATTTCTTCAATACATAGAGATCATATAGCTAACAATAAATTATTCAACTTTACAGTTTTCCGGGATAGACCAAGTCACAATCCCCTCGGTGCACTCCCACATGCCCGTCACCTAGAATGTGTACCACCTCCACAATAGTCACATAATACCAAAATTCGGGGTTTCATACCCTCAGGACCAGATTTGTAATCGTTAATTACCTCAACCCTTGTAATTCTTTATTCCGCTATGCCCTTTCCACGAGAATTGATCTCCAAAAGCCTCGTATCTAGCCACAATTAATTCAATTCAGTCAATACCAATTATTGTAATTAATTCCATAAGGAGATACTAATTGTTTCCAATAAAATCCGAAATTAACTCAAAAATCGCCTGTAGGGCCCACGTCTCGGAACCCGACAAAAATTATAGAATATGAATGCCCATCCAACCACGAGTCCAACCATATAAATTTCACCAAAATCCGACATCAACTCAACCCTCAAATCATCAATTAAAGTCTATGAAGATTTCTACCATTTTCAACCCAATCCTTACCCATTTGAACTTAACAATCTTTCCAGAACCTTATTGGTATGTATACATAATACTCTTACACCCAAAAATTATACTATAAATCACCCATTTTTACTCCAAACCCGAAATTGAAGGATTGACGAAAGAAATTCTTACCTCTTTGAAGCCCTAGCAAGATCCTTGTAAAATCTTCAAACCTTGAACAAGAATTTATAGATAAATGACTAAGTCTTCACTTTCTCTCTCTAAAATGCTCTCACCTCTCTCTAAAATATCATATTTTGGCTCAAAAATGAACTTCAAGGGCTATAAATCGAAGTTGGGTCGGGTAAAAAATTAGAAAGAATGGAAGCTCCAACGCAGTTATGCGATCGCATAACAGATATGCGGTTCGCATACCGGCCGCATAATTTGGCCTCCAAAGCTAGGCGTTACTGACCCGGTTTGCGGTCATTATGCGGTTCGCATACTTGTTCTGCGGTCGCATAATGCACCGCAAAACAGGTCTGCGGTCGCATAGTGCACCGCCGATTTTTCTCAAATCTTGCCCCTTTCCTGATCCACTTTGCGACCATTATGCGGTCCGCAGAGTGATTCTGCGACCGCATAGTGGCCGCATAAATGACCTTTTTCCGATAAAATTTTTCTTTACACATAGATGCATTGTTTAACCTAAAAGGTTCGAGCCGTGGCTCGCAAGCTCGCCGCGAGAAATTTCTATAATCTTTGTACTAATTGATCTACCTCGGCACCACCAAACCTTAATTTCCTTAGCAAAATTTCTCCGGGGTCGTTACACATAAGTCAACATCCGGTCAACCTTTTCAACTTAAATTCTAAACCTTGGAACTAAGTGCTCCAAATTATTTCAAACCCTCACCGGACCCAAACCAATTAATTCGGCAAGCCAAATAACAACTGAAATTCAAAATTTGAGCAGTAAATAGAGAAACGGGATTATAATACTCTAAAAGACCGGCCGGGTCATTACAAATACTGCAGAACATAGTAAAAGATCTAGTAAATCAAATAGAGAAATTGACAAATACAGCTAAGTTTGATTACAATAGTCCAAAAGTATTGTTTTTAAACTTCAATCATTGTGTAATGCAATATCACCTTGCCTTCTTATGAAGAAAATTACTTACCTTGTATAAATATTTACTGTTTCAATTATGTAAATGCCTCTTAGTTTCCCACTAATGAGTAATGGCACAATGAGCTTCGTTCTTCTCCAATAAACATGCCATGTGCTAATATAAAAACTTTCATTTTAAGAGTTATAGAAATAAGATAAGATCTGTATATACTTCCTTGTCCAAATGGGTAACAAATCAATTTAATTCAAAGCAAGTGTCGCATTAGAAAATGAAGAAGACTTTAATTTTTATCAAAATCCATGCTTGTTTCAATAGATCTATACACATTCTTTTTTTAAAATACGAGGAAAACTTAAATAATAATTTAGTCAAATAACTTCTATAATTAATATAACAATGTAATTAAATTTTCCCCCTGGTTGGCTTTATTTAATTTTTTGGTCTCTTTTTTTGTGGTCCATACTGTTTGATTTTTTCAGATATCAAGAAGGAATGAACTTCTCTTTTTCAAAGTTGTTCTTGGAGTAAAGAACCTAGGAGTATTTTTTATATTTTTAATGAACAAATTAAGGTTAATATCGTCAATTTTATTATTAATTAATACTCCTTTCGCTCCACTTTAAGTGACTCTTTTTTGCTGTTTTCACACAAATTAAATAATTCACCTTTTAATATTAATTAATAATATAATTGACCATATTAACCTTAATTTGTTCATTGAAAATACAACAAAATACTCCTAACTTTTTTTTTACTCCAAGGGCAATTTTGGAAAAGAAAATCAAATATTGTGGACTAGAAAAAAATATTAAACAATTACTTAAAAGTGGATTTCTTAATATATATGAAAACAACCAAAAAATTAAAGTGAACAAGATAGAGTAATTTTTTACATAAACGTATTTAAATTCTAACAGATAAATAAAATGATAGAAGGGGAGTACAATTACATTATGTTCAACCGTGTGACATTGGAAAGCACGTCACTCCAACATATATGTGTTTTCTTTTTTTTTTTTTAGTTGTGTACTTAGTACTTCCAAAATATTTTATTTTTCTTCAAAAGTCCATAATTAAGACGGAGGAGCTAGGCATGACTCCAACCTGTGTATTCCAAAAATAATAATTATACGGAGGAGGACATAAACCTCAGCCTCTATTACATAGTGTAGGTTGACTAAGGCCAATCTATTGTACAACTGCAAAAAAATAATTTGGACAGAGAATGGAGGCAATCTCCTTACCTATAGACATGTACATAGTACCAAAAATTGATATTACATACAAGTTTGTCACAACTGCCCGAACCAAAATATTCTCAAGTAATAGCATCATTAATTGTAAATTAGTTCTTTCTTGTTGTGAACCTCACGTTCAGCCCCGTTTTTGTAAAAATAACCAAAAATATGAAATATTATCATTTTGTCATAAATAAATTCATCCGAGCTCAGCTTCAGGAAATGAAGATAGGCGCTGAGACGCCGGTAAGAAGTGAGAGGGACGAAAAAATCATAAGCAACTTGAGGCAAAAGGTGCATGATTATGTGGTCGATCTGACAAAGGCCGAGAAAGATTTGGCAAAAGCTCGAGCAAAGTTGGCAAAAGATGCAGAAGAACAAATAAGGCTAGCCCACCAGGTGAAGCAAAGCTATGATAGAGAAGTCACGATCTTAAGGAAAGAGTTGGTCGTTGTTGAAAACTAGATGGGTCAACAAATAAAAGACTTCAGGGCTGAGAGAGAATATTGATATCCACTGATTAACCAATTGGAAGAAAGCACGGTGCAATTTCAAAACCAAAACAACGAGGCCATGCAAATAGTAGAAGTTCAGGAGCAACAGATTGGGCGATTGCTCCAGGAGAAAGGCGCCATCAAGCTTAGAATCAAGGAAATAGCCGACTATGTGGCAATGAAATGCCATGAATGTGAAAATATGACTCGAACTATGTTCTTCCACTCGGTACTATCTTTCGCTCGCTAGATCATGGCCAACCTCGAGCTTCTTCAGGAAGAGCTTACAAGAAAGCCTGCGCCGAGACCAGCTAAAGCCACTCGGGCTCCCGGAATAACATTTAAGCCTCATCTTTGTTCTTGATTTTTCAGTTTTTGAGTTTGTATTTTACCCTTATCGAGTCTGTTTGTCCTGTCATCCATGTCAAGTTTGTTTGTTATTTTGTTTTGAGTCTATATATTTTCCTTTTCAGTTATCAGTGTCTTTGAGTCTATGTAATAGAAAAAACCAGAAAGAGTTTTATTAATAAACCCCAAAAATTTTCTTTTCTTTCATTATTGCATTTATTTCCCTGAACTACGTAATAGTCTGATTCGTGCGGCATCATGATAAGTAGGCAATCCCCATCGGATTCGATCATTGCCATTAAATAAACTGAGCGAGAAAAGAGAAAAGAAAGAAAAAGAAAGAAAATGTGATGACCCAAAATGTCATCTTTAAATTTAATAATTAATTTTGTGTTCTAAGACCTCGAAAAGCACTATTTATCATTCATCGACTTGCATGCACAGTTCGTAAAAGTTACCAGAAAGTTAAACCATTCATTATTTGGACATTTATACAAAACGTTATGATGGATTGGATGAAGGCTAGTAGAGCATTTTCGCCAGAAATTTCTGATACGTGGAGTCGAGTTTGGAAGTTTATATCTCGCAATTCATAAGGAATCAGAAAACTTTCAAAACATGAAAGTTGTAGTTGTTTGATTCTAGTTTCGAGAAAGTTAAACCATTCATCATTTGGACATTTATACATAAAGTTATGATCGATTAAAGGAAGACTGGTACAAGCAAGTTCTGGTGGACTTTTAATGACGGAAAATGGACTTTTAGTGACGGATGAGCAGAAACTTAAGGACCAAAAATGGTCATTTCCTTCATTTCGTTTTGGATTTTTGGAGCGCGGTTCTTGGGCGATTTTTGGGCGATTTTCAGGGGAAAATATTGGGGTAAGTGTTCCCTATTCTATATTGATTATATTTCATGATTCCATACTCATTTACATCATGAATCCGTGAATTTATGGAAGAAAAATCAAGATTTTTCAAAATCTTCCAAAAACAAAAATTTAAGATTTGGAGGTCGAGTTGTTATCGGAATTTGGTAAAATTGGTATGGGTGAACTCGTAATTGAATGGGTTATCGTATTTTGTAAGTTTCGTCGGATTCCGAGATGTGGGCCCCATAGGCATATTTTGAGCTAATTTCGGATTTTATTGAAAAATATAATATTTTCTTATGAAATTGATTACTATAATTTTTGTTGACTGTATCGAATTAATTATGACTAGATACGAGTCGATCGGAGTTGAAAAATCGAGGAAAAAGCATAATATTTGGTTAAATTAGAGCAAGTCGAGGTAAGTGACTTGTCTAACCTTGTGTGGGGGAAATTCCCCATAGGATTGATAATTGTAATGTGTTAAAAGTCGTGTACACGAGGTGACAAGTGTGTACACGGGCTAAATGTGAAAGATTATGTTTTAAATTGTGTAGATAATTATTGCGCATTAATTAAATTATTTCATTTTGTTATATTCTTCATTATTGATTTAATGTTTATATTTTAAATTTGTTTGACCTTTTTCTGCTAATTGTTTTATCTGTTTAGTTGGAACTTGGTTTCTTTTATTCTGTGCATTATTTGAAAGTTGATTTTCTTTAAATTAAAGTATTTGACATTTGTAAACTTGATATTGAAGCAACGTATTAAAGATTTTGAAATATTATTTTCCTGAATTATTTACTCCTGAATATTTTTGTAAGGTTTTCGTACTCATTGTGATGGAGCAGTGAGCTTTTTATTGTGGAAAAATATTGTTGGTGAATTATTTTGGCAAGTTAATTTATTTGAGCACTTAAGGTACAAATTGTGATATATAGTGATATTGATACGCATGCGGTGGTATAAGGTCTGGGTATTGAAACGCATGCGGTGAGATAAGGGTGGCTTGATATGCGTGGCTAGTAGGGGAAACTACTAGAAGTCATGCGATGTGATAAGGATGGCTAAAACGCGGGATGCTATTTCGGAAAAAAAATATTTTCTTTAAAATAAATTGTGAAGGCTCCTGCGGTGAGATAAGGAAATGAGATATTGTGAATTTGTTTATGATTTGGGACGATGAGGCGGTACCTCGGGAGTGCCCTTGTTGATATTGATTTTATGGCCGTATTTGCCTTTGATTATTGTTGTGATTTTCTTAAAGTTGGAAAGAATTCTGTTTTGTTTCCACGAGGTATTTATTTGCCATTATTTGATGTAATTAAATGTGACATACTACTTGATTTATTTCCATTGTCATTTTATCTTATAATATTGTTTAAACATTTTACCATGCCATTATTTATTCTCCAGTAGGGCCTGACCTAACCTCGTCACTACTCTACCGAGGTTAGGCTTGGCACTTACTGGGTACCGCTGTGGTGTACTCATACTACGCTTATGCACATCTTTTTGTGCAGATCTAAGTACATCTTATCAGGCCACGCATCAGTAAACTAGCTGTACGAGGAGACTTCGAGGTATATCTGCCAGCGTCCGCAGACTCCGAAGTCCCCTTCTATCTTACTATATTGTCATGGCACAACCAAGCGTGCCCAGGCCATACTTTGAGCCTTCAACATTCACCTTCCAAGGCCCGCAATTTCAACCGGACATAACTCATGTTACTTTAGACTCATATGCTCAACAGGCACAATATGAGTCCCCAATTGAACAAGAAAGAGCAGTTAGGAACTCCGAGCAGGAAGCAATGGCTCGGAAGATGTGATGCTTAGAACAAAGCTTGAAGAACATGCAAGGCCTGAGTGGCCAAAAAAGTATTTCCTATTCAGATTTGTGCATGTTCCCAAATGTTCATCTACCCGTCGGCTTCAAAATGCCAAAGTTCGAGAAGTATAATGGGCACGGAGATCCAATTGCTCATCTAAAAAGATATTGCAATCAGCTACGTGGGGCTGGTGGGGAAGAAGAGTTGCTGATGACCTATTTCAGAGAAAGCCTGACAGGAATTGTCTCGGAATGGTATATGGATCAGGAAATCTCCCATTGGCACATATGAGATGATTTAGCCCGAGATTTTGTCAGACAATTCCAGTACAACGTCGATATAGCTCCACACAGCCGAAAGTTTCCGCGAGTATGCTATCAAATGGCGCGAGCAGGCCGCCTGAGTAAAACCGTCTATGGACGAGACCGAAATGGTTACAGTCTTCTTGCAGGCCCAAGAGGCTGATTATTTTCAGAATATGATGTCCGCTATGGACAAACCGTTTCCTGAGGCAAACAAAATCGGGGAAATGGTAGAGAACAGTCTGAAAACTAGACAGATATTGAGTCAAGCTGCCTTGAAAGCTACCTCCCATGCCATCCAGAATGGTTCAGGGGGTTTGGCTAATCGTAAAAAGAGGGAGGAGGGTGCCATGATGGATTCAGGTTTAAGAGGGCCCCGCCGATCATTTGATCACTCTTATATGTCGCCAAGAATCCCACAACACTATTATCCATACCAAGTTGCAGCCGATGTCGTGGCACCGCCTCACTATGCGGTAATGAATGCCCAAAGTTATGCACAACCACAACAACATTACAACCAAGCCCGAGCTCCACTTCCCAGAAATAACCATCCCTACCAAGCCTCGTATAACCCCCGTCTACCACACAACACACATCAACATAATCCACGCCCCCATGAGCCTCCCAGGAGAACTAATTTTACCCATATTGGTGAATCTTATTCGAGTTTGCTTCAAAAGTTAATCCAACTGGGTCTATTGCAACATGTGCCTCCCAACCGCCAGAATCATGAGTCCCCATCATACAGGGCCAGAACCAGATGTGCTTACCATTCAGGAGTAGAAGGCCATGATACAGAAGACTGTTGGACCCTCAAAAGGGCGGATGAAAGCTTGATAGAAGAAAAACGAATTGTGCTAAGGGACGAAGAGATCCCTAATGTGACTAACAATCCATTACCAGCTCAAAATAATGGGCCGGTCATTGGAATGATTTGTGTTGATGAGGAGTTTGATCCAGCATTGAAGGCCATCATTGCTATCGTAGATTCAGAGGCAAGACCCAAAGCAGCGGTGAAACAGGCCAAAACTGAGAAGAAAGTCACTCCATTTCCTCAAGCTGTTGAAACAAAGACTGGGGTAACACCTGCTAAGAACGTGGTTCTCTATGTTCCTAAGGTCCCGAGAAAAGAACAGCTCATCCTCAATACTCCCAAGAAATTCGAGGAAAGGAAGGCTACGTTGAATATGCCAAGATTGTATGTGCCAAAAGGGACCTATGTAGTGCGGGGGCCGATAATTTCACCAAGGCTGATTGTGCCCGTGGTTATTAGCCGCGCACCACCGAGTCTTATGAAATATCCCACCGCAGTCCCTTGGAACTGCAATTGAGCCGTGGTTATATACAAGGGGAAAAAGGTCATGGGAGAAGTGAATCAAATGAATCAGTCTGGGAAGTACCATAGCCCAGAAGATCTCAAGAAGTCCAAACTGAACAGGGATAAACGGTTGCCATCCAAGAAGCCTGTAAGCAATGAAGAAACAGAAGATTTCTTCAGAAAGATGAAAACTTCAGAATGTGCAATAGTTGACCAACTCCGGAAGACCCCTTCCCAGGTATCACTCTTATCTATGATATTGAGTTTGGATGAACATCAGAAAGTGCTCCTGAAAATACTGAATGAAGCATATGTCCCCGTTGATACTTCTGTTGAACAATTGGATAGAATGGTAGAAAGATTCTTTGAGATCAATAGGATGTCCTTCAACCGCGATGATTTGTCCCTAGAGGGAGCCACCCACAACAAAGCCGTCCATTTGACTGTCAAATACGAGGGCTATTATGTGAAGAGAGTGATGTTAGATGGTGGTTCCGGGGTCGATATTTGCCCTTTCTAACACTCCGGAGAATGGAGATTGGAACAGAAAGAATTCGGGCTAACAACATCTACGTGATAGCTTTTGATGGGGTCAAGCGAGACACAATAGGGGAAATTGATCTGATTATAACTATTGGCCCTATGGATTTTGAGGTGACCTTTCAGGTTTTGGACATGGAAACCTCATACAATTTCCTCCTGGGTAGGCCATGGATTCATGCTGCTAGAGCTATTACCTCCACTCTTCACCAAATGGTTAAGTTTGAATATGAAAAATCAAGAAATTGTTGTCCATAGAGAGGACGAGCAATCTATCTACCGGGACCCTTCAGTCCCGTGTCTTGAAGCTAGGGAAGGCAACAAGCATATTGTATACCAAGCCTTCAAAATTGTGGTAGCCATTCAATGTGAAGAAGGGCCCCCACTACCTCAACCTTGCTTGTCTAATGCTTCGGTCATGGTCGCCACTCAAATGATTAGACATGGGTACAAGCCCGGCAAGGGGCTTGGGGTATCTCTGCAGGGCATCACAGAGCCTATTACTTCCGCCAGTGAGAAGTTATTCAGTGTGGGTTCCGAGCTACAGAGGCAGACAGAAAATAGGATGATAAGCACAAAGAAAAAGGGTGGGTCCTGTCCCAGCCCATTCCACATCTCGCCCAATCATTTGTCAAACCAAAATATGTGGAAGAAGAAGAGACCTTCACAGCCGAAGAAATCGATGATACTTGTGAAGCCTTGAAACAAATGCAATATGAGTCCCACATGGTCCAGCCAGACGAAAGCACGAGCAATGCCGAAGTGCAGTATATTGGTTCGGATTTCAAGCTTCAAAATTGGAAATCTACCCCATTCCCTGTCAGACGGGAGTCCCGGTAGTCTAATATTGCCATCTCTTCTACATTACGAATTATTTCAGGGTGTAACTCGAATGTTTTTACTTTATTGTCTTTATATTTTGATGTAAACCCTCATATCTTCAATTCAATGAAATGGAATCAATATTTCATTGTCTATAGATGTCTCTTTTCTTTATTCTGATTTTGCTATTTTTCTTATCTTTTTCTTTTCATTTCTAATAATGCGGACTTAAATAACATGACATGCTTGCAGAGTTCATGCCTAGATCCTAAAATGTTGTCTAACCTTGAAATAATGAATCAAGAACTAGAATGTGATGAAGATGAGGCTTTTAGGTAAATAAATCAAGAATTGGAACAATTTGAGAATAAGCCTAAGCCAAACTTAAATAAAACCAAGCCAGTTAATTTGGGCAGTCCAGAAGAGAATCGAGAAACTATGATTGTGAGCACCTAATTTTTGACTATATTTGAATTTTTATCACTTTCTACTATGTAAATATTTTCAGAATTTAATATATATCTTTATTTTTAAATAATATATATTTATTATTATTTTTATCTTTATTTTTAAATAAAATGAATTAAAAACCAAAAATAAATAAAAATTAATTATTATTTTTATTTTTTTTATAACAAATTTCGGATGGGAATTAAAAAATAGGAAAAGTAGAAATATAAAATTAAAAATTAAAAGTAAAAGTAGGTAGAAATTGTTTAATAAAAAAAGTAAAAGAAAGTGAAAAATTTAAAAAATAAAAGTAAAAGAATGTGGAAATTTAAAAAATAAAAAGTAAAATAAAGTTGGAATTATAAAATAAAAGTAAGGGTATCTGATTGTTTTTAAAAAAAAGTAAAAGTAAGTGGAAAATAAAAAAAAAAGTAAAAAAAGTGGGATTTTAAATATATTAAAAGTAAAAAAGTGAGAAATTAAAAAATAAAAGTAAAGGAAAGTGGGGAATTATTTTTTTTAAAAAAATAATAAGAAAAATGGGAAGTGGAAATTCTTTTTAATTAAAAATAAAAAAATAAATAAACAATAAAAAATAAAAATCTGAAAATTTCGAAATTTTTTTCTATAAATAGAAGAGAAATGTGATGGAAAAAAGAGGGAGAGATAAAGGAAAAAATAGGGAGGAAGGAATTGAGAAAAAAATATTTTCTTCTTCTAGGATAAGGAAATTTCTACTCGTGTCATTCTTTCTTCCGCTTTATTTCGAAAAATTCAGTAGCTTCACCACCCCAAAACCTCCAGCCCTTGACCACTTTTGAGCCATCATTAACCCCAAAAAAAAATTAGCCACTAAATCATCAGTTTTGCAAGGTCGATTGAGGTTGCAAGTTGAGATTTGCCGGTCGAGTTTTCTGTGGTCCGAAGGGTCCAGTTGAGAGCTATCCGATCATTGAGTGGTTGTAATTTAAATCCACAATCATCAATACAAAGGTTCACTTCTCTTTCTATTTTTTTTCCTCATTAATGTTTTGGGTCACTCAGTTTTAATTTAACTTTGAGTATGATATGATCGAGTTCGCATCTGAGTGTGCTAAGATTAATTTGTTCTCATGTTGAGTATTTGTTAAGATTAATTTATTGTCCTTTTTAGTAGTTCATATGGTTAATTTTATTGATGAATATGTATTAATTCGTTACTTTTCTTGTTTATTCAATGAAGTAATGGCTTTCCATTTTAGCATGCTTTAGTTTCATTTTAATCTCCTATCTTAGTTATTAAATTGGTCCTGCCTGTATCTATCTATTCCTGTCATAAATTTAGTCTAGTTTCAAATATTAGTTAGCAATAAAATTATAAGAGATTAGGTTGGACCATGATTGGTGTAAGACTTTAATTGGACTTCCCTAGCGTATTTATGGGCTAATTGTTGCACATGACCAAAAACAAATAAACATTCACAAGCTAGCCAACTTTTTTCATAATTAATTTACTTTATTTCCTCCATAACAATATACATACCTCATGACCTTACAATAATGTCAAAATTAGTAATTGAATAATATTCGAACACCGTAGCTTGATTTAGGCGCGATTAATAATAAATCATCGTGACTATGGGTACGGTTCCTGTGGCATAGTCATGATACGTAAACCCCAATTCAAGTGCGTGTTTCACGCGACTTGACCATAACTTCAAATAATAATAAAAATAAACATGTTGTAAATCGCGGGTGCGTTTCACGTGGCGCGGCTTGCAATATGTACCAAAACGACAAGTGTGCGACATCGCGACTTGTTCAAATAAATTCCATAAATATTAAAAGGCGGTAAAAGACAAAAATGCACAATAGGTTTAAAACATGTAATAAATTAGATAATTACGCCAAGTATTCATTGTTAAGCGACCGTGCTAAAATCACGGAATTCGGGAGTGCCTCACACCTTCTCCCAGGTTAACAGAATTCCTTACCCGGTCTTCTGTGTTCGCCGACCAAAAATAAGAGTCAAATTTCCTCGATTTGGGATTCTAAAATAAACCGGTGACTTGGGACACCACAAATTATTCCAAGTGGCGACTATGAATAAATAAATAATCTCATTTCGATTAAAGTCACTTAAATTGAAAAAACTCCCATATCCTCTATCCCCCCGGGAAAAAGGAGGTGTGACTGCTCTAGCGACTCTGCTGGGGAACGAACCAAGAATCTCTGGTTCAGGGTTCATAATTCGAGCTTAGAATAACTGTTATGCTTAGCTTTCTTGTGATTGTCTGATATTACATTTTTGGGCCTAATGTGCTAAATGCCGTTTTTACCGCTTTGATATTGATTGAACTGTATATAAACTGTTACGAAACCCTCTTCTCTCTGAGTCTTCTGAATCTTCTGGGAAGCGTGCGCTTCACGTGGCTTCTTTTCTGTTAGTGTCATATCCTAATTTTAGAACGAGGTACGGACAAGTTGCAAAGCCGGTGAAGCTTCTGTATTCCCGGTACGCTGTCCCTCTCGGCTCGAGTTGTTCGCTCGGGTAAGCCAGGTCTAGAACAATACATCTAGGATTTAAACTTAGAATGACATAACCTCATGCCGTATCCCTTGTAGGTACGTTTGTTTGCATCATGTGCATTTGACTTTTGGGACTCAACACACGTGTTGGGTCCGTCTAGGATAGGTGTACCCAAATCAAAAGACCATCATGATGTATTGTTACGTGCTACTTGTACATTTATTTGTTTCGGCTTGCATGTTGACCGACTTCTATAATAGGAAAAGAAAATCAAGAAAAACTAAGAGTGAGGCAAGAGAGAGAAATTTACCCGATTTCTGAAAATTCAGGTATTTGAAAATCCCAAAACTCTTTCGAAAGTTTGAAAAAAAAAAGAAAGAAAATAAGCCAATGTTTTCAAAAGTCATGCTTCTTCCCATGTTCCGTCAAAACTTATCGAACTACGCGGGTCTGATTCTCACCGGATGTGAGATACGTAGGCAAACCTCATCGGTTCCGGCCCCAATTTTTAAAAATTAAAAAATATTTTCCTTTAATTCTTTCTTTATAAGTTTTTCTTTGACACATAAAATACAAAAAAATTCCTTCTTTTATAGAAGTTTTTCTTTTGGAATTTTTTTTAAAAAAGAAGTCAAAATCCAAAAATATTTTTCTTTAATTCATTCTTTAGAAGTTTTTTCTTAGAAAATCCCAAATAAATAAAAATTTAAAACCAAAAAAAAAATCTTTATATAAGTCTTTCATTTGAAAAAAGAAACAAATCAATTCAAAATCCAAAAATATTCTCTACCTTTTTTATAGAAGTCTTTCTCCCGAAATATATTTTTAAAAAAAATCCAAAATAATATTTTCTTTCTTTTCAAAAATTCTCAAAAAACAAAAACAAAGAAATTGAAATAAAAAAAAAAATTCTTTCTTCTTTATAAGTCTTAAAAAAATAATTCAAAATCCAGAAAAAAAAGTTAGTTTATTTACTTTATTCCTAATCTTCCCAAACTACAATAAATCTGATTCATGCGGCGTCATGATACGTAGGCAATCCCCATCGGATTCGATCATAGCCATAAACAAATTGAGTGAAGAAATAAACCGAAAAAAAAATTGAGAGAAAAAAAAATAGAGTGACAAAAAAATAACAAAAAAAAAAGAGAAAGAAAAAGAAATCAAGATATGAAAAAAAAATTCAAAAAAAAAAGAGTCTCACGAGATGGAAACAGGTCACCCCTGTTGGTGAATCATTCTCGAGCTTATTCTAAAAGCTTGTCAGGCTTGGTCTAATACATCCATTATCCCCGAACAGGCCAAACCCCGAGTCCCCCTTGCACCGAGCTGATGCTAGATGTAAATACCACTCCGGAGCAGTGGGATAGGATACTGAAGATTGTTGGACCCTCAAAAGAGCAGTGGAAGAAAATGACCCTAATATGATGAACAATCATCTGCCTGCTCACACCAATGTGCCATTAGTCGAAATGATTTGTGAAGATGAAGAATTTGATCTTGCACGGAAGGCCATTGCATCCATTGCCGAGACAGAAGAAAAGCTAAAAAAACGGTCGCCAAGCCTGAAAGTTCCCCATCAGACGGGAGTCTCGATAGCCAGTCTTGCTATCCTTCTGCGTCTGGATTATCTTAGGTGTGATCCGGATGTTTTACTTTATTGTCTTACTGTTCGATGTAAACCCTTCTAACTTCAAAATTCAAAAAAAAAAAAGCAAAAAAAAAAAAGAATAAAAAAGTCAAATGAAATTAATATTTCATTGTCTAGGAATGTCTATTTTTTTTAATCTTGTCACTTTCCTTATTCTCTTTTCAGTTATGATTCTTGCAGATTTTAATAACATGACATGCTTGCGGACTTCATGACTAGATCCTAAAACTCTGTCAGACTTCAAAATAATGAATCAAGAAGCAGAATGCAATGAAAATGAGGTTAAGGAAATAAAATAAAAAATCGGAACAGTATGAGAATAAGCCTATACCAAGCCCGATTGAAACCTGCAGAAGTTGAAATTCCCTCTCTCCAGGTCATTGTCGAAGCCGAGATTGAGGATAATGATTGGGTCACAAACCGATTGGAAAAATTGACACTAATTGATAAAAAATGATTGGCCACAATTTGCCACAGGCAGTTGTACCAACAAAGAATAGCCCGTGTCTATAACAAGAAAGTGCGGCCCATGAAATTTGAAATAGAATAACTCATTGTAAGACGTATCCTCCCACCTCATGAAGAAGCTAAAGGAAAATTGGCTCCAAATTGGAAATGTTCATACATTGTAATGCGAGTACTACAAAAGAGAGTGTTGTACCTGGGAAGCAACAAAGGAAATGTCCCTAAAACAACTGTCAATGCGGATGTAGTCAAAAGGTACTATGTTTGACCCTCTATGTGGCATTAATGTTCTCTGACTGGGATGACGAAGGCTTTCATTTTCGCTATCCAAACATCATTAACCCTTTTGCTAACCATTTTGAGCTGGTTACCTTTCTTTGATTACCCTCTTTGGAACCAGAAAATGTTATTTAAAAAAACAAGAAAGAAAAAAGAGAAGAAAAACAAAACAAAGATTAAAAAAAAAAGAAAAAAAAAAGAGAAAAAAAAAAGAGAAAGAAGAAGAAAAAGAAAACAAAACAAAAATCCAAACAATTTCATGTTCCTTGAACTATGTTTGACTTGATTCCGAAAGGATACGTAGGCAGCCTCTCTCTGTGGTTCAGTCACACCAAAACAAAAACCCAAATTCCCTCAAAAGTGAAACTGGGGCAGATGTTATAATGGTTTGACGATGGTTTTGTTTGAAAGGTTCCAAAGTTGTAATTCAATCCAAATCCTTTTTACCCAAATCCTTTTCAAGTCCTTCCGATCAATTAGCAAAGAGATTCAAAATGGGAGGATACAGTTACTCGGATCTGATACAACAAAATGAGAGAAATAAAATAAGAGAGTCTTATTGGTGAAAACCTCACGGGCACCATAAGACGATGGTAAGCAGAGAAATTCGAAAATGAGAGTGTCTTGTTAGTAAAAACTCATAAAGAGAACTATAAGGCGATGGTGAGAAGAGAAATGAGAGAGGCCAGCTGGTGAAAACCCGCAAAGGGCGCCACTGATCGAAAAGAGGATTCTCACAGTCACTGGCATCGACACAGTCCTGGGCAAAGTTTCTCAGTCTCAAAGCAAGAGTTGTGATGAATTTCTGAGAGTTGGACGGTTTACAAAGATCAGACATCTAGTCCAAGAGGCATGTCATGTTCATTGAAGTCTGTATACACTCCAGATAAGTCCTTCTTTCTTTTCCCCGAAAGGGATGCCTCTTGTCTAAATTCATTTGTCCATTCCATTGTTTGCTTTTCTTTGAATCCTTTTCGGTTTAACTCTGTTCTAAAACTAAGACAAAGAAGGGAAGGCAGGACTGATTTACAGGGTTCTCACTTGATACAAGCCAATATGTAAAAGAAAAGGCACCTAATCTCGGCAAGGGCATCAAATTGACTCCAACTGGCCATGTTGGCCGATGTTTTCGAAATCAAAAACTGTTGAAAGAGGAAATTCAAAGTCAAATGCCCACAAGGGCAAAATAATAGTTGAAAAGGTTAAGTCCCACGTGACTAACCATCATGGAAAAGTCCGGAAAAGCCAGAGGTTCTCCGAGGTTAGAAATGCAATCGATATTCAGGAAACAACCAGTTGCAACTGAAAGGACCGAGATCAAGTGACTGAAACAATCAAGGCCACAAAACCAACCACCGTTTCAAACTGACAAATTGTTCTTTGTTTGGAAAAAAAAAAGGAAAACAGGTGCAATCCAAAAGCAACCTTGCAAGAAGCAGGTGCAACCAAAACGAAATTACGCAAAGGCTAGAAACAGTTTTGCAGCAACTACTACAAAAGGGAAGTCTTCTCCAAACTCTTTCCCGCATTTTACTCATTATCTTAAAAAAAATATATGAAATTAAAAAGAAAGAAAAAAAAAACATGGTAGTATAGGGTCTCTAATCCCTAGCTGCGTTTTCCAACATAGGGTCTCCACTCCCTGGTTGATGATTTTTAGACATAGGGTCTCCACTCCCTAGTCTCTTTTCCAACATAGGGTCTCCACTCCCTAGTTGATTTTATTTTAGACATAGGGTCTCCACTCCCTAGTCTCTTTTCTAACATAGGGTCTCCACTCCCTAATTGATATTTTTAGATATAGGGTCTCCACTCCTTAGTCTCTTTTCCAACATATGGTCTCCACTCCCTAGTTGATGATTTTCCAACATAGGGTCTCCACTCCCTAGTTGATGATTTTTAGACATAGGGTCTCCACTCCCTAGTCTCTTTTCCAACATAGGGTCTCCACTCCCTAGTTGTTATTTTCAGACATAGGGTCTCCATTCCCTAGTCTGCTTTTCCAACATAGGGTGTCCACTCCCTAGTTGATGTTTTTAGACATAGGGTCTTCACTTCCTAGTCACTTTTCTAACATAGGGTCTCCACTCCCTAGTTGAAGTTATTTTGGACATAGGGTCTCCACTCCCTAGTCGATTTTCCAACATAGGGTCTCCACTCCTTAGTTGATGATTTTTAGACATAGGGTCTCCACTCCCTAGTCGCTTTTCCAACATAGGGTCTCCACTCCCTAGTTGATTTTATTTTTAGACATAGGGTCTCCACTCCCTAGTTGATTTTATTTTAGACATAGGGTCTCTACTCTCTAGTCGCTTTTCCAACATAGGGTATCCACTCCCTAGTTGATTGATATTTTAGACATAGGGTCTCCATTCCCTAGTCTCTTTTCCAACATAGGGTCTCCACTCCCTAGTTGATGCTTTTCCAACATAGGGTCTCTACTCCCTAGTTGATGATTTTTAGACATAGGGTCTCCACTCCCTAGTCGCTTTTCCAACATAGGGGTCTCCACTCCCTAGTTGATTTTATTTTTAGACATAGAGTCTCCACTCCCTAGTTGATTTTATTTTAGACATAGGGTCTCCACTCCCTAGTTTCTTTTCCAACATAGGGTATCCACTCCCTAGTTGATTGATATTTTAGACATAGGGTCTCTCTTTTCCAACATAGGGTCTCCACTCCCTAGTTGATGATTTTCCAACATAGGGTATCCACTCCCTAGTTGATGATATTTTAGACATAGGGTCTCCACTCCCTAGTCTCTTTTCAAACATAGGGTCTCCACTCACTAGTTGATGATTTTCCAACATAGGGTCCCCACTCCCTAGTTGATGATTTTTAGACATAGGGTCTCCACTCCCTAATTTCTTTTCCAACATAGTGTCTCCACTCCCTAGTTGATGTTTTTAGACATAGGGACTCCACTCCCTAGTCGCTTTTGCAACATAGGGTCTCCACTCCCTAGTTGATGTTATTGTAGACATAGGGTCTCCACTCCCTAGTCGTCTTTTCCAACATAGGGTCTCCACTCCCTAGTTGATTTTATTTTCGACATAGGGTCTCCACTACCTAGTCGCTTTTTCCAACATAGGGTCTCCACTCCCTAGTTGATTTGATCTTAAATGCAAGGTACACCATTCCCCGATATCTTTGCCAATTTAGGGTATCCCATTCCCTGGCCACATTTTCCCAACATAAGGTACACCAATCCTTAGTTGAGACATCCTTTTGACAATAAAAGAATACAATCCAAAAAAAAAAATGACATTTTCAGGGTACACCACTCCCGGCCTTTTATTGCTTTCAATAAATAAGTAGTTTAGAATTTTCTTACAATAACTCACGAAATTTTCCTAGTGCAAACTAGGGCAGAAAAATTTCGTTTGATTGTTTGTTTTGGTATCTGAGTAGGTTTTACCTCGAGGCACAGGGTTCGAGATGACCAAAAGAAGAAGTCTCAATTCAGAATAAAAGAAAAAAAAATATAAGTGATTCCAAAATGCAAAAGCAATTGAAAAGATGTGGAATACTAAGACATGACTGAAGCCACGAGCATTGGAGTCCCGTTTTGATTAGAAGAAGCTATAGAACAATGAACTAGAACCTACAACTAGCGAGCATCAAGGCTTAGATCAGAGTTTGCATGAAGAATCAGTCAAGACTCAAGATCAAGTTTCTGAAGACTCATAGATAGGAATCTTGTAACTCATAATTGATAGGCTTGTTTAGTTTCTTTTTTATTTTGATATAATAGCAGGGCCGCGGACCGGAGCCTCGACGGAACCTCACTCAACTCCTCAACTCATCATTTCACCATTCTCCTTGAACTACACGCGACCTGATTCTCCTATAACCTGGGATATGTAGGCTGTCCAAAACCAGGACTCGGTTGCACCCTATCTTTTATTTCTTTTCCTTTTGAATAATGGTTTGGTCAAAAATTAGTCACGTGGCTCACCTAGTCATTGCCTGAAAACTCTTCATGTTTCTAAGTTAAGAGGGGCAGCTGTGAGCACCTAATTTTTGACTATATTTGAATTTTTATCACCTTCTACTATGTAAATATTTTCAGAATTTAATATATATTTTTTAGCTTTGTTACACTTAAAAATTTAAAATGTCAATTATTACTATTAGTATTATTTTTATTATTATTTTTATCTTTATTTTTAAATAAAATGAATTAAAAATCGAAAATAAATAAAAATTAATTATTATTATTATTAATTTTTTTATAACAAATTTCGGATGGGAATTAAAAAATAGAAAAAGTAGAAATATAAAATTAAAAAGTAAAAGTAAAAGTAGGTAGAAATTGTTTAATAAAAAAAGTAAAAGAAAGTGAAAAATTTAAAAAATAAAAGTAAAAGAATGTGGAAATTAAAAAAACTAAAAGTAAAATAAAGTTGGAATTAAAAAATAAAAGTAAGGGTTTCTGATTTTTTTTTTTAAAAAAAGTAAAAGTAAGTGGAAAATAAAAAAAAAAGTAAAAAAAGTGGGATTTTAAATATATTAAAAGTAAAAAAGTGAGAAATTCAAAAATAAAAGTAAAGGAAAGTGGGGAATTATTTTTTTTTAAAAAATAATAAGAAAAATGGGAAGTAAAAATTCTTTTTAATTAAAAATAAAAATATAAATAAACAATAAAAAATAAAAATCTGAAAATTTCGAAATTTTTTTCTATAAATAGAAGAGAAATGTGATGGAAAAAAGAGGGAGAGATAAAGGAAAAAATAGGGAGGAAGGAATTGAGAAAAAATTATTTTCTTCTTCTAGGATAAGGAAATTTCTACTCGTATCATTCTTTCTTCCGCTTTATTTCGAAAAATTCAGTAGCTTCACCACCCCAAAACCACCAGCCCTTGACCACTTTTGAGCCATCATTAACCCAAAAAAAAAAATAGCCACAAAATCGTCAGTTTTGCAAGGTCGATTGAGGTTGCAAGTTGATATTTGCCGCTCGAGTTTTTCGTGGTCCGAAGGATCCAGTTGAGAGCTATCCGATCATTGAGTGGTTGTAATTTAAATCCACAATCATCAATACAAAGGTTCACTTCTCTTTCTATTTTTTGTTTCTCATTAATGTTTTGGATTACTCAGTTTTAATTTAACTTTGAGTATGATATGATCGAGTTCGCATCTGTGTGTGCTAAGATTAATTTATTTTCATGTTGAGTATTTGTTAAGATTAATTTATTGTCCTTTTTAGTAGTTCATATGGTTAATTTTATTGATGAATATGTATTAATTCGTTACTTTTCTTGTTTATTCAATGAAGTAATGACTTTCCATTTTAGCATGCTTTAGTTTCATTTTGATCTCCTATCTTAGTTATTAAATTGGTCCTGCCTGTATCTATCTATTCCTGCCATAAATTTAGTCTAGTTTCAAATATTAGTTAGCAGTAAAATTATAAGCGATTAGGTTGGGCCATGATTGGTGTAAGACTTTAATTGGACTTCCCTACCGTATTTATGAGCTAATTGTTGCACATGACCAAAAACAAATAAACATTCACAAGCTAGCCAACTTTTTCCATAATTAATTTACTTCATTTCCTCCATAACAATGTACATACCTCATGACCTTACAATAATGTCAAAATTAGTAATTGAATAATATTCGAACACCGTAGCTTGATTTAGGCGCGATTAATAATAAATCATCGTGACTATGGGTACGGTTCCTGTGGCATAGTCATGATGCGTAAACCCCAATTCAAGTGCGCGTTTCACGCGACTTGACCATAACTTCAAATAATAATAAAAATAAACATGTTGTAAATCGCGGGTGCGTTTCACGTGGCGCGGCTTGCAATGTGTACCAAAACGACAAGTGTGCGACATCGCGACTTGTTCAAATAAATTCCATAAATCTTAAAAGGCGATAAAAGACAAAAATGCACAATAGGTTTAAAACATGTAATAAATTAGATAATTACGCCAAGTATTAATTATTAAGCAACCATGCTAAAACCACGGAACTCGGGAGTGCCTCACACCTTCTCCCAGGTTAACAGAATTTCTTACCCGGTCTTCTGTGTTCGCAGACCAAAAATAAGAGTCAAATTTCCTCGATTTGGGATTCTAAAATAAACCGGTGACTTGGGACACCATAAATTATTCCAAGTGGTGACTCTGAATTAAATAAATAATCTCATTTCGATTAAAGTCACTTTAATTGGAAAAACTCCCTTATCCCCTATTCCCTCGGAAAAAAAGGTGTGATAATGATAAGCATTCACGCTGACAAAAGAACTAGCGATGCCTTGATCCAACTGTTTGTTGAATTCAAAGACGTGTTTGCATGGTCCTATGATGATATGCCAGGGTTGAGCATTGATTTGGTGGTACATAAATTGACTACATATCCCGGTTATCTACCCGTCCAACAGAAACAAAGAAAGTTCAAAACCGACATTAGTGATATGATCAAGGAAGAAGTCACCAAACAACTGAATGATGGTATGATCCTAGTGGTCCGATACACCACGTGGCTGGCTAATGTGGTTCCAGTGTTGGAGTAGGATGGAAAAACCCGAGTGTGTGTTGATTACCGGGATTTGAACAAAGCGAGTCCTAAGGATAACTTTCCATTGCCAAACATCCACATTCTTGTTGACAACTTTGCTAAACATGAGATACAGTCTTCCGTGGATTGTTATGCTGGGTATCATCAAGTTCTGATAGATGAAGAGGATGCAGAAAAGACTGCTTTCACCACACCTTGGGGCACTTACTGTTACAAGGTCATGCCATTTGGTCTACAAAATGCCGGGGCAACCTACATGAGAGCTATAACCGCTATTTTCCATGTCTTGATGCACAAGGAAATTGAGGTATATGTTGATGATGTGATCATTAAATCCAGAACGCAAGAAGACCATGTGCGAGATCTGAGTAAATTCTTTTAGCGTCTGCACATGTATGACTTGAAATTGAACCCAACTAAATGTGCATTTGGAGTTCCGTCTGTGAAGCTCCTGGGGTTTATAGTCAGCCGGAGGGGTATTGAATTAGATCCAACAAAGATAAAGTCTATTCGGGATTTGCCACCTCCAAAGAGCAAGAAAGAGGTCATGAGTCTGCTAGGGAGGCTGAATTACATCAGCAGATTCATCGCTCAACTTACTATCACTTGTGAACCCATATTCAAGTTATTGAAGAAAGATGTGGCAATCAAATGGACAGGGGAGTGCCAAGAAGCTTTTGATATAAAATCAAAGAGTACCTATCAAATCCGCTAGTGTTGGTGTAATGACCCAACCGATCATTTTAACTTTTAAAATCCCGTTCCCTAAAATAAAACTTCCCGTATGTGCTTTTAATGATTTATGACTTGTGAGGATAGTTGGTTCGGGATTTGGAAGTGTTTGGGTTGAAACCGGAACACTTGGTTCCTTAAGTTGGCCTTAAAGTGATAAGTTTGACTTCGGTCAACATTTTAAGAAAATGACCCCGGAATAGAATTTTGACGATTCCAATAGCTCCGTATGGTGATTGTGGACTTAGGATCGTATTTGGAATTTTATTTGGAAGTCCGTAGTTAAATTAGGCTTGAAATGGCTAAAATAGGAATTTAAGTTTGGAAGTTTGACCGGGGAGTTGACTTTTTGATATCGGAGTCAGAATCCAGTTCTAAAACTTTTCATAGCTCCGTTATGTCATTTATGACTTGTGTGCAAAATTTGAGGTCAATCGGACTTGATTTGATAGGTTTCGATACCTAATGTAGAAGTTGGAAATCTTAAGTTTCGTTAAGTTTGAATTGGGGGATGATTCGTGGTTTTAGGGTTGTTTGGTGTGATTTTAGGGTTCGACTAAGTTCGTATGATGTTTTAGGACTTGTTGGTATAATTGGTTGAGGTCCCGAGGGGCTCGGGTGAGTTTCGGACGACTAACAGATCACTTTTGGCCTTTGGAACACTGCTGATAACTGCTGGTATTTTCTTTTGCCTTCCTTATACGCGATCGCGTAAGTTGGTCTGCGATCGCATAGAGTAATTTGGACAGAGGTGGATTTGTTCTACGCGATCGCGTGAATGGGGTTGCGATCGCGTAGGCTTATTTTGGGCAGCTGGAAATTCGTTCTATGCGATCGCGTAGGGGAAACTGGGGAGGAGCTGGGCCACGCGCCTAATGCTTCGCGATCGCGTGAGGAGGCTCGCAATCACGTAGGCTTGCGGAGACTGTGCTTCGCGATCGCGTGGGACTTTTCGCGATCGCGTAGGGTTAATGTTTGGGCAGTAAAATTTGTGCTACGCGATCACGTGAGGAATTTCGCGATCACGTAGAAGAAATCACTGGGCAGAGAGTTTAAGTTCTGAAAATGGGACTTCGTCCGATTTTCCATTTTTAACGATTTGTAGCTCGGATTTAGGCGGTATTTGGGAGATTTTCAGAGAAACTAACGGGGTAAGTGTTCTTAACTCATTATTGGTTAAATTACCCAAATCCATCACTATTTTTATCATTTAATTGGTGAATTGAGTTGGAAAAGTTTGAAAACCCTCTTGGATAGATTTGAGGATTTGAGGGCCGAATTGTTATCGGAATTTAGTGATTTTGGTATGGGTAGACTCGTGGTTGAGTGGGTGTTCATATTTAGTAACTTTTGCCGGAATCCGAGACATGGGTCCCACGAACAAAATTTTAATTAATTTCAAAATTTTTATTGAAAATGTAGTATTTTCTTATAGAATTGATTCCTATAATTTTTAGTGATTTTATCGAATTATTTTTGGCTAGATTCGAGCCAGACAAAGTTGGATAATCGTGGAAAAGGCCTTCTAGTGGATTAAATTGGAGCAAGACGAGGTAAGTCTCTTGTCTAATCTTGTGAGGGGGAAATTACCTCATAGGTGATTAAAAATTAAATAATTATTGCTAATTGCGGGGGCTACGTACGTACAAGGTGACGAGAATCCGTGCGTAGCTACTATTAATACTAAAGTCCGGGTAGTTTAGGACTCAAAGCATGAATTACTTGTGTAAATTATATTCTTTGTTTAATTAATATTAATTGATATATATGAATATATTGTGAATTATTAGATAAAGATATTAAAGAATGGAAATCTCATATGCTTGATTTTCTTTTTAAATTAATTAATTGTTAAAAAAAATTATTCTTCCTCCCGAATTTATCTTATAATAAATAACTCTCCTTCCGGAGGTACATAAGAAAATATCCTCCTTTCTTGTGGAGCGGGCCGAACGCCTCGGTAGGATAGATGCATCTATGGAACGCGCCGCACGTCCCTCGGCAGTGTACACGACACTCTGGATCGGGCCGTACGTCCTCGGCAGAAATCATGCTTAATAATAATAATAATTACACGATATTTTAATAGCTTATTTCAGCTTGCGAAGCTAATTGATAAATTAGAAAATTCTTGAAATTTAATGAATTATTATTCTTGCTAGTTAAAGAATTAATTGTTATTCCTGTAAATGATATTTAATTGATAAATTAGAAATTATTTGAATTGAAGGAATTTAATTATTATATCGAGAATTGTTGCATTTGAAGGAATTTGATTATTTCCGTTGATTAAATAAATTATTTTAAATTCTGTAAATCATGCTGATTTAAATATCCTAGTTGTATTTTAATTATTATTGACCCATAGTGAGTGTCGAAGTCAGCCATCTCGTCTCTACCACTTCGAGATTAGGCTTGATACTTACTGGGTACACGTTGTTTACGTACTCATACTACACTTGCTGCACTTTTTGTGCAGGAACTGAGGCAAGTACTAGTGGGGGACCCATCGTCTTACACCCAAGTTATCCAGGGGCATAGTGGTGAGCTGCTTTTCTGATCCGTTCTGCAGCTACTAGTGTCTCTCCTTATATTTTCATTCTGCCTATTTTTATTTCAGACAATATCTGAGGTTTTGTATAATCTACTAGATGCTCGTACACTTGTGACACTAGGTCTTGGCACACACGTTGGTTAAGTTTGGGTTTTATTATTTCTCTTGGTTTTAAAATTTGTCAATGAATGCTTAATTTATTAAGTTGGCTTGCCTAGCCGTAGTGTTGGGCGCCATCACGACCTATAGGTGAAAATGGGTCGTGACAGTTGGTGCCACCCGAGCCGGGAAGACCTTTGTTCTTATATCTGACAGTCCTGGAGAATTCTTTTGGTTGTGTCCTGGGGCAACACAATGTCACTGGGAAGAGAGAGACAACCATATATTATATGAGCAAGAAGTTCACCAGTTATGAAGCCAAATACATTTTGTTGGAAAGAACTTGTTGCGCCCTAACTTGGGTCGTCCAGAAGCTCAGACATTATCTACTGGCTTACACCACATATCTCATAACCAGGATAGATCCTTTTAAATATATATTCCAACAGCCGATGCCTACAGGAAGGTTAGCAAAATGGCAGATCCTGCTCACCGAGTTTGACATTGTCTATATCACTCGCACGACGATGAAAGCCCAAGCTTTGGCGGATCATCTAGCTGAGAATTCGGTCGATGATGAATACCAACCATTAGGCACTTATTTTCCTGACGCGGAAGTAAGCTCGATTGAAGTAATTCCAGAGAACACCAGTGCCTGGAAAATGTTCTTTGATGGGGCTGTAAATGCAAAAGGCATCGGGATCTGAGCAATTTTTATTATGCCCACAGGTTAACACTATCCGGCCACAGCCCGGTTTCGGTTCTTCTGGACAAACAACACCGTCGAGTATGAATCATGCATCATGGGCATGAATATGGCAGTTGATCTGGATGTAGAGGAATTATTAATCATGGGGGATTCTAATTTGATCATTCGTCAAGCCCAAGGTGAGTGGGAAACTCGAGACATCAAACTAATCTCGTACAAGCAACATGTGGAAGATATTAGCAAACGGTTCAAGTCCGTATTCCTCGATTCCACAATGAGCTAGCTGATGCACTAGCTACTTTGGCCTCAATGCTGCCGTACCCGGGTAATGTTCATATTGACCCGCTAGAAATCCAAGTTAGAGAAAGGCATGGTTATTGTAACACAATTGAAATGGAGCCAGATGTTCAGCCATGGTATTATAATATCAAAAGGTTTTTGAAAACAAAAGAATATCCCGGGCAGGCCAGTGGAGATAAAAAAAGAACTATCAGAAGGCTTGCAAGCAGTTTCTTTATGAGTGGAGAGGTCCTATACAAAAGAACTCCAGATCTGAATCTTCTGAGGTGTGTAGATTCCTGAGAAGCTGAAAAGATCATGAATGAAGTGCATTCGGAAGTATGTAGGCCTCACATAAACGGGTATGTCCTTGCAAAGAAAATCCTCCGGGCGGGTTATTACTGGATGACCATGGAAAGAGAATGTTTCAGTTTTGTCTGGAAATGACATCAATGCCAAATACACGGTGACCTGATTCATTTACCACCTTCAGAGCTACATCCTATGTCAGCGCCTTGGCCGTTCGTTGCTTGGGGCATGGATGTTATTGGTCCAATCAAGCCGAAAGCTTCAAATGGGCACATATTCATTTTGGTTGCCATTGATTATTTCACAAAGTGGGACGAAGCAGTCACTTTCAAAGCCGTCACCAAGAAAGCAGTGGTGGACTTCGTGCATTCCAGCATTATTTATTGTTTTGGTATTCCTAAAACTATCATTACAGCATGAAAAGAAATATAAGGAATTACAATCAAGAACTACTAGACCCAATAAATGTTAGCCCCATCACCAATCTCTTGAAAGGTATTGTTTTTCATCTCATGTAAACTGTAGTATATGCAAAGTTATAAACACTTGTGTATGTTCAAGGAATGGAATGAAGAAAAACTTATATTTTCTAAAAATATTCTTGTATATCTTTGAATGAATAAAATCATTCTTAATATTTTCTCACACTTAGAAGTAAAAAAGGATTACAAATCGAACAATTGTTCCCGGATGAACATGAGACGCCCTATTCATAAGCACCGTAAACATAAGGGCCCTCTCTTATAAAGGTATCAAATTAAATGGCTAAAGGTCGGATGCCTTGTTTCCCCATCGTAATGTTAACCCGATGCATCATATTCCCGGACTTTATCAAAATCAGAAGTATAAAATTTCTGGTCATTAACATTCCCGGTCTCGAAGGCTGAGAGATTACAAAAGTTTTCGGGTACAACTAAAAATCGAAGAGTCAAAACTCAAAGAAATTTTTTTGGGTACAAATAAAAACCCAAGAGTCAACAATCAAAGAGGTATAACTAAAAATCGAAGAGTTAAAACTCAAAGAAAAGTTGCGGGTGGACACTAAAAACCCGAGATCAAGTTTTCTGTGATAACGACATTTCTTCAGCTCCAACTGGTCATTGAAGAAAGAATAATACGTGGCGGAATTGTTATCTGAATTCCTAAGTTCTGCCCTCTTTATTCCTTCCCCCGGCTTTTATCCCGATTGGGTTTTTCATATAAGACTTTTAATGAGGCAGTGGCGAGGGCACAATGAGTAACCGGAAAGTGGTGGGGACTATTTGCATACGGTAAAAAACCGGTCTCAAGAGTTGGATGAATGATGAAGCGACACATGTCAATAATGACTAGTCAACCATGGTGAAACCAAATGCAAACCTGTGGCCGAATAAGAAGCAATTCAAGATAAGGCCGTTATAGAAACGTTACAGAAGACCCCGAGATTCAACCGGCCTTTATTAGCTTTTATTATGCTTTATGACCTTTTATTATAACATTAATTGTGGTAATTAAGGGGGGATAAGTTGTAACCATATACCTTATAGTTCTAGCATAAATAGAGGCTTTCATTATATTGTGAGACATCAAGAAATACTGATAGCAAAAGACTAACATTCTTTTCTCAAGCTTTATACTAGTGTTATCGAGAATTTTCAATTATTCTTGAACCCGGTGTGTAGAATCTGAAGTTCATGCTTGTTTTTTCTTCAATTATTCTTATTTTATTTGCTTTTCTCTTTCAATCTAGAAAACAAGCTTTTTTTGTCCAAGCCATACCGACCGAAATCGGTCGGAAACAAAAACCGACTGAAATCGGTCGGAAATAAGTGTATTTGGTCGCAAAAGTCAACAAAAATTTTTCAAATAAAAATTCCGACCGATTTCGGTCGGAAATAGGTCAATATTTGACAAACACCTGGTCATACTTGTATATAATGTAAAAAATAATTTTTTATTAAAATGTTGCCAAATTTTCGATCGATTTTGGTCGGAAAGTTTGAAATTTTAATTTCCCGCCCAAGACAAAAATTATATATATTTAATTAACCAACCGAAATAGCTTATAATTCAATATTTCCGACCGAGTTCGGTCGGAAAAACGCTTTTATACAAATTAAAATATAAATTTAATAATATTTATATGTGTAAATAATAAAATAGTTTTAAATAAAATGTATTTAATATTATTTGATATATATATATATATATATATATATATATATATATATATATATATATATATATATATATATATATATCTTAATATAGCTAATATTATATCGAATATAGCTTATATTGTGATGACCCAAAATGTCATCTTTAAATTTAATAATTAATTCTGTATTCTAAAACCTTGAAAAGAACTATTTATCATTCCTCGACTTGCGTGCATAATCCATAAAATTTTTTGAAAAGTTTTTATGTGAAAAATGGATTAAAATATGAATTAGAGCTTTAAAACTCGATTGAGTTGGCTTTGGTCAATATTTTTAGCAAACGGACTCAGATCAGTGTTTTGACAGTTCCGGTAGGTCCATATTATGAATTGGGACTTGGGCGTATGCCCGGAATCAAATTCCGAGGTCCCTAGCCCGAGATATGGAATTTTGATTAAAAATTAAAAGTTTAAGTTCAAATAGTGACCGGATGTCGAATTATGTGCAAATGACCCCGGAATAGAATTTTGATGATTCCAACAGCTCCATATGGTGATTTTAGACTTAGGAGCGTGATCGAAATTTTATTTGGAAGTCCGTAGTGGAATTAGGCTTGAAATGCCGAAAGTTAATTTTTTGGAATGTTTGACCGAGGGGTTGACTTTTTGATATCGGGGTCGAAATCTGATTCTGAAAATTTGAGTACCTCCGTTATGTCATTTATGACTTGTGCGCAAAATTCGAGGTAAATCGGACGTGATTTGATAGGTTCCGGAGACATTTGTAGAAATTAGAAATTTCACAGTTCATTAGGCTTGAATCTATGAGTGATTCGTGTTTTTAGTGTTGTTGGATGTGATTTGAAGACTCGACTAAGTCCGTATGGTGTTTTAGGACTTGTTTGTATATTTGGTTGAGGTCCCGAGGGGCTCGGGCGTATTTCGGCTGGTATTTAGAGTATTTTCCTTCATTTTGGCACTGCTGGTAGCTGCTGATTTCTGGTATTTTAAACCTTCTTCGCGATCATGAAGATTGGGACGCGATCGCGTAGGCTTAGTTGAGACAGTGTTAATTTTGTTCTTCGCGATCGCGTGAGGTCAACCGCATTCGCATAGGTTTGGCAAGCTGTGCATCACGATCGCGTGGGATTGTTTGCGATCGTGTAAGGTTAATTGAGGGCTGCTAAGTTTTGTGCTTCGCGATCGCGTGAAGCGGGATGCGATCGCGTAGCTTTGAGACCTTGTGACTCGCAAACGCGTGAAGAGGATTGTGATCGCGTAGAGCTGGGAATTCTGTGCTCTGCGACCGCATGAGGATATACGCGATCGCGTAGAGTTAATTTGGGCCGTGGTAAGTTTTGCTTCGCGATCGCGTGTGGATGTTCCCGATTGCAATGAGTAAAAGCTTGAGAAGAATGTTTAAGTTCTGAAAACCATTTTTAATGAATTGGAGCTCGGATTAAGGCGATTTTTGAGAGATTTTCAGAGAAAACGTTGGGATAAGTGTTCTTAACTCAATCTTTGTTAGATTACCAGAATCAAGTCCAAGACTTGAGTGATAGTGCTAGAGAATGTATCATTCTTGGCAAGGCAAACAACCTTTGCCAAGGTTCCAAAGGAAAGATAGATTTGAACTAACACAATCAATATAATCATCCCTCTTGTATGTATATAAGTTCTTCGATGAAAAGAGGGATTATGCTACGATACCCTAGGAGCGTGTCAGAAAGATGGGTACACGAAGTGAGTAATGGTTAAATTCTCCACCACAAGCCCTCTGAAGTGAGGATGCACAATGCTTTAAATAACATTTACTTGAAACTTTAGCGTGGAGTAGCTCAAGATCTTCAAAAGCTAGAATTACCTTATGTGAATGTACAGAATAAGGAGTTCTCAAGAAAAATGTTTTCCTGTCATGTGTTGAATCAAATATATCAATTAACTAGACGTAACTATCTTATCTTATATGATCCACATAGGTAGAAAATGGTATTTGGATTATTCTCAACATTTAAATTTGCTACATGTAAATTCTCTCTCTCTCTCTCTCATGCATTGTTTGTTCAATCAAAGGTAATAATTCTTTCAATGCCACACGATAACCTCTTATGTAATTTATCATAACGTTGGGGAAATTTCTAGTAATTTTAAAATTTCTAGAAACCTTCAGTAAGTGTAAGATCAACAAAATTTAATGGGAGTTGTCACGACCCAATTTTTCTTCCGTTGGGTATCGTGATGGCACCTAGTCTTAGGGACTAGGTAAGCCTAACAATAATTAAAATAACAACATTATTTAAATAGAATCTCTTACAATTCCCAAAACCGGTAGTACAAGTAATAAGCTCTACAGAGTGTTTGCTAGAAAACTTCTAAATACAACTGTCCAGAAATAAGAATAAATAGTGCAAAACGAAAACTGGAAGGTGACTCCGAAGCCTGCAAACGCAGCAGCAGGTTTACCTTTAGTCTCCACAGCAACAGTCCACACAGATAGCTAACGAACGAGTACCTAGATCTGCACAAAAATGTGCAGAAGAGTAGCATGAGCACACCACAGCGGTGCCCAGTAAGTATCAAGACTAAGCTCGGTGGAGTAGTGATGAGGAACAGTCAAGACACCCACTGGTCTAATAAGCTGAACAAATATAAGTACATGAATAACAGAAGTATGATGTCTACATAAAGACTATGCAATATGGCTCACGATACAGTAATGGTAATAAGGAAGGAAGCAACAAGTATCAGCGGAATGTCATAAAAATGACACAAAAAGGTGAATGGAACCCAACCTAAATTTGGAATCACAAATACATCAAGGACAAGTAATAACTCAGCAACTACAACCGCTTTTATATCAGGTTTTAGCCAATAACTCCACGAGGTACCAAACCTCGTACAATTCACAACTCACGAGTCTCAATACCTGAACCCTAACACTTGGCATCCTGTACCCTCAGAACACCTCATAAATGCACTAACGACTCACGTGCCTATAGAGCCATTCTCACATAGAAGGCAAGTAAACAAGGGTGAGCATCTATGCTCAACAATATCAAGAACACCTCTTATCCGATGAGAGTGCTAAGCTACGTGTATGCTTGTGCAAGTGTCCTACCATAGTCCATATCAGCAAATAAGCATAAGAAAAAAGAACGGACAACACGTAGAATATTTTCTCACAACTTTCACAAGATAAAGCTCACATAGGTATGTATACCACTTCACAAATATCAACAACAAAATACCCCCCCAGGCCACAAATCACCTGACACAGCCCACCTTGTCTCGCCACGTGTGCAATAGTAACATAAATGCCCGCCTTGTCTCGCCACACGTGCATAATATTGTTCCCACCTTGTCTCACCACATGCGCAACCCACATACACACTCTCACACACACACACACATATATATATATATATATATATATATATATATATATATATATATATATATATATATATATATATACATACATATCCCGCCTTGTCACGCCGCATGTGCAAATATCAATGGTAACAATAGCACGGCAGAAACGCCATGCAACTCCATAATAACAAGCGCACGGCAGAAACCTCGTGCATTACAATAATAACAACCGCATGGTAGAAACCTCGTGCATCACCACAACAAGTACAACACCAACAATGACAATAATACAAAGTACGACAAGTAAATCAACTCAAGAACTTTAATTCACAAAGAAATGGTAGAACCAATTCACAAGAAATAACCATAGTAAAGAATGCTAGGCGTAAAGAGAACAGCTCAACAAAGGGAAAACTAATGTGTAGCAACGATCCCACAATATACACTTCAACAACAGGGAAGCTAACACGAATCAAATAATGCCAAAAAAAAATAAGTCGACTAAGATATAGGATATCTAAACTTCTTTTAAGGTTGAGGAAATTACGAAGGATATTCAACAATTCAATTAAGGATAAGCAGCGGAAAAATAATCATAACCTCAATTAATACTGAACAATTATAGGATGAAATAATATAAATTCCAAATAAGGATAAGCAGTTATGAAAAGATAGCATGGCTATAAAAGATTTACCAATTTCAGTTAAGGTACGTATGAATCAAGTAACAATAACAGTGGATCATGAAGCAATTGATTCTAATTGAGCAGGTATATGTGAATCTACTAATTAAGTTATATAATTATAACAAGAACAACTGCATATTCAATGAATACAAGGACCTAAGAACACTAAAAGGCCAACTTCCCACTAATAAGAACGTGCACGCACTCATCACCTCGTGTACACGGACTAAAATCAACATAGATGACTCAAATCCTAAGGGGAAGTTCCCTACAGAAGGTTAGGCAAGATACTTACCTCGAATCAAGCTCAAACAATCGGTCACAATATCTTTTCCACGAATATCCGGCTCCGAATGGCCCAAATCTAGCCAAACACAATTGCATAACATGAATACAACCAATAATAGACTTATCTAATCAATGAATTCAATATTTTAAAAAACATTCCAAAATTTGCCCTAAAAAGTCGACCCAGGCCCACATCTCGGAATCGAGTAAAAATCACAAAATATGAACACCAATTCACTCAAGAGTCCAACCATATAAGAATTACACAAATTCGACCACAAATCCCCTTTCAAAACTTGAAATATTTATTGAAGAAGTTCTTCCAATTTTTCCCAATTTCAACCCCAAAAATCCGAAACTAAATAGAGAAAACAACTATAGATTAATGGAATACAACCAAAAACGAGTTAGGAATCATTACCCCAAAGCTTCCTCTAAAAATCCCTCAAAAAATTGCCAAATTCCGAGCTCTCAAGTCAAAAAATGAAGAATGAAATCAAACCCTCAAATTTCTCTTTTCTTCCCAGGCGTGACCGCACTTGCGACATAATTAGCCGCATCTGCGCACGTCCAAACCGCACCTGCGCGCCAAAATTCGGTTCTGCGGAGCCGCTGATGCGCACAAATTCTCCGCATCTGCGGAGGCTGCCAAGTCCAGCTCTTCTCGCACTTGCACCTTCACCTTCGCACCTGCGCCCAAGGTCCACAGGTGCGATTACACCAGAACTCAGACCTCCCCAAAACCATGGAAAATATCCACAATTCGTTCGAAAAACACCCGGCGCCCTCGGGACCCCGCCCAAACATACCAACAAGTTATATACCCTAACACGGACCCGCTCGAGGTCTCAAATTACATCAAACAACGTTGAAACTACGAATCTCACCATGAATCGAACTTATAAATTTTTAAATCTTTCAACTTCTAAAACCCGTGCCGAAACCTATCAAATCAACTCGGAATGACGTCAAATTTTGCAGGCAAGTCCCAAATAATATAACGGAGCTATTCTAACTCTCAAAATCGCATTCTGACCCCGATATCAAAAAGTCCACTTCCGGTCCAAATCTCCAAAAATCTGACTTTTGCCATTTCAAGCCTAAATCAGCTACAGACCTCGGATTTACAGTCCGGACATGCTCCTAAGTCCAAAATCACCCAACGGAGCTAATGGAACCGACGAAACTCCATTCCGGAGTCGTCTTCACATAGTTTCAACTACGATCTAAATCCTAAGACTTAAGCTTCCGTTTTAGGGACTAAGTGTACCAAATCACTCTGAAATATCCGGTAACTGAATTCAACCACGCACGCAAGTCAATACACATAATATGAAGCTGCTTAGGGCCTTATGCCGTCGGACGAGACTTAAATTCTCAAAACGACCGGCCGGGTCGTTACATCCTTCCCCTCTTAAATAAACGTTCGTCCTCGAATGTGCTAAGAATCATCTCGAAGTCTTCGATTCACTGAAGTACATATCCAACATACACCCGCGGGCGACTCCATGTCACCCCAATCCACATAATCCTGACGACACCATCCCAACTATAATTCATCCTTTCTGCCAACACTGATAAGCCTTAGAGTCAAAATTTTCACCTTCCATTTATCTTCAAAAGACTCAATTCTAAATCCATAACCGGTATCAGTCTCAACTAGCTGTAACAACTCATGCCTATACCCATAAGGTACGACCACACAAAAAGACACACCACACATCGGCCCATAATAACATTTTTGATCACAATAGCTGCCCGAAATCAAAACCATCACCGGGAATTAGCCTCATATCCGTTAGAACCTTGTTCAAACCTCCACAACACTGACAATGATGCAAGAATCACGAAGACCTCTTAACTATACACCCGAATCAACAAGTCACAACTAACACCACCAGGCACACACACCGCAAGCCAAAACTCAAGAAGCACATAACGAAATTGACTAAATATGTAAAGAGAAATACATAAGATAAATATCAAACAAGCCCGATATGCACAACTTTCTAACAATACCCTACTACGAATCAATTCAAAATGAAAAATCAAAGTACATGAGAAAATCATAAGGATCTCATCCTGGTATCACCCTCCATCGTGGCACTCAGCCCGACTCAAACATATCAAATCACATGGAGTCGCGAGGGTCTCGCCCTCAACTATGAATCACAAGTCGAATACACATCATACCAATGGAAATATTCCACTAACTCAATTCTTCCAATAAAATCTCAACACTTGCTAAACTCTCACCCCGGTAGAGTATCAAATCATAAATTATAACCAATTTACTCAGGAATCACATCAAACCTACCATAATGGACAACATGAATTCACTTATAGTCTCGTAACTTTCAATAATTAATAAAAACAAATGATAGACACGGCTACCGCTCATATAATCTCCCGACGGGGTAAACATCTAAACATAATACTAAGTCATAAACTCACCCATAGGTGGGATAACAAGTAGGGGAACTCGCCCCGATAAGCAGGACCGAATCAAAATACGAATGGTGCCCCTCTGTAACAAATAAAAAGCATACCTGTATGACATCATCTGGCTCAGTGGCCTCAAGCCTACTATATGAAACACATCAACGGGTCGGGCCTTCCCCTCTTGGGCGCCCTCTACTCGCCTGAATACTCCGCTGTGACACACCTATCAGGAGTCTAGGACAATCTCTCACCCTGTGGCTGGTATCTCCACACTCGAAGCAACCTCTCTGCTGACGTGGTTGTGGGAACTGTGCGGTACGGGTACTTTTGAGACCGAGGAGCACCTGAAACACTGTGCGAAGCCTGAAGTGCAAACTGAACTGGCTAACCCAGAAAACCTCTACCATGTCATACCCTGCCTCCAATATAAGGACCAGTAGATCTCTCCGGTCTACAAGGCCTCCTCATCTCCCTGTCCTCTCTCTCCTGATCTCACTTGTATTCTCTCTCATAGCCCCGCCTGTCCTCTTCTTCCTGATCTCACATGCCCTCTACACGGCGAGAGATCCCTACCACCTGCTGAAATGAAACATCTGACTCTAACTCCCGAGCCATGCTGAACCGAATATCATGCCTCAGTCCCTCAATGAATCTGCGGACACACTCTCTAACTGTGGCGACCAAAGTAGGCGCATGCATGGCCAAATCACTGAATCTCACGGCATACTCTGACACTGACATAGTGCCTTGGCACAGCTGCTCAAACTCCGCGTGCCATGCATCTCGAAGGGACTGAGATACAAACTCTCCCAGGAATATCTCTGAAAACTAAACCCACGTAAGTGAAGCTAACTCGGCTGGGCTACCCAACTCATATGCCCGCCACCACTGGTAAGCCGCTCCCTTAAGCTGGGACATCGTAAAAGCAACCCCGCTCATCTCCACAATACCCATAGTATGGAGAATGCGGTGACACTCCTCCAGAAAACCCTGTGCACTCTCTGAAGCCAAACCACTGAATGTAGGAGGGTCATATTTCTTAAACCTTGCAAGTCTAAGCTGCTCTTCTTCAGATGCTGCTGCCCTGACCACGGGCTGAACTGGAACCACAGACTGTGTCGCCATGACACCTGGAACCCGACCAACATGAACTCGCTGCTTTGGGGTGTGGGCGGCAAGAGTCTAGGTTCCTCCCCCGGTCTGTGAAGTAGTTGGTGCAACCGGAATCAACCCCGCCTGAGCCAATGTACCAAACATGCTCAAGAACTGTGCTAAGGTCTCCTGAAGTCTGGGGGTAGCAGCAGGCACCTCCGGTACCTGCCCCCCAACTGGAACTACTGGCGGCTCCTCAACTGCTGCTTTGGTTGGTGCTCTAGCTGCGACACGAACTCCTCGTCGGCCTCTGCCTCTGCCCCTAACGACATCTACTACGGGGGTAACGTTATCAGCAACTGCAGCTCGTGTCCTCACCATTTGTGAGAGAATGGAATGATAAAAGTTCAAACTTTGAGATCAATGAACTCGCACGATAGAAATGAAAGAAGTGAGATTATCCTAATATTTCCGTAGCCTCTCGAAGATAAGTACAGACGATTCCATACCGATCCGCAAGACTCTACTAAACTCGCTTATGACTCGTAGCACCTATGAACCTGGCTTTGATACCAACTTGTCACGACCCAATTTTCCCTCCGTTTGTGTATCGTGATGGCACATAGTCTTAGGGACTAGGTAAGCCTAACAATAATTAAAACAAAAACATTATTTAAATAGAATCTCTTACAATTCCCAAAACCGGTAGTACAAGTCATAAGCTCTACAGAGTGTTTGCTAGAAAACTTCTAAATACAACTGTCCAGAAATAAGAATAAATAGTGCAAAACGAAAACTGGAAGGTGACTCCGAAGCCTGCGAACGCAGCAACAGGTTTATCTTTAGTCTCCACAGCAACAGTCCACACAGATAGCTAATGAACAAGTATCTAGATCTGCACAAAAATGTGCAGAAGAGTAGCATGAGCACACCACAGCGGTGCCCAGTAAGTATCAAGACTAAGCTCAGTGGAGTAGTGACGAGGAACAGTCAAGACACCCACTGGTCTAATAAGCTGAACATATATAAGTACATGAATAACAGAAGTATGATGTCTACATAAAGACTATGCAATATGGCTCACGGTACAGTAATGGTAATAAGGAAGGAAACAACAAGTATCAGCGGAATATCATAAAAATGACACAGAAAGGTGAATGGAACCCAACCTAAATTTGGAATCACAAATATACCAAGGACAAGTAATAACTCAGCAACTACAACCGCTTTTACATCAGGTTTTAGACAATAACTCCACGAGGTACCAAACCCCGTACAATTCACAACTCACGGGTCTCAATACCTGAACCCTAACACTTGGCATCATGTGCCCTCAGAACACCTCATAACCGCACTAACGACTTACGTGCCTATAGAGCCATTCTCACATAGAAGGCAAGTAAACAAGGGTGATCATCTATACTCAACAATATCAAGAACACCTCTTATCCGATGAGAGTGCTTAACTACGTGTATGGTTGTGCAAGTGTCCTACCATAGTTCATATCAGCAAATAAGCATAAGGAAAAAGAACAGACAACACGTAGAATATTTTCTCACAGCTTTCACAAGATAAAGCTCACACAGGTATGTATACCACTTCACAAATATCAACAACAAAATGCCCCCAGGCCATAAATCATCACAAATCAATCCCTGACACAGCCCACCTTGTCTCGCCGCATGTGCAATAGTAACATAAATGCCCGCCTTGTCTCGCCACATGCGCAACCCCCCCATATATATATATATATATATATATATATATATATATATATATATATATATATATATATATATATATACACACACACACACACACACACACACATATCCCGCCTTGTCACGCCGCATGTGCAAATATCAATGGTAACAATAGCACGACAGAAACCTCATGTAACCCCATAATAACAACCACACGACAGAAACCACGTGCATCACAATAATAATAACCTCACGGTAGAAACCTCGTACATCACCACAACAAGTACAACAACAACAATGACAATAATACAAAGTACGACAAGTAAATCAACTCAAGAACTTTAATTCACAAAGAAAAGGTAGAACCAATTAACAAGGAATAACCACAATAAAGAATGCTAGGCGTAAAGAGAACAACTCAACAAAGGGAAAACTAAATTGTAGCAACGATCCCACAATATACACTTCAACAACAGGGAAGCTAACACGAATCAAATAATGCCAATTAAAACAAGTCGACTAAGATATATGATATCTAAACTTCTTTTAAGGTTGAGGAAATTACGAAGGATATTCAACAATTCAATTAAGGATAAGCAGCGGAAAAATAATCATAACCAAAATTAAGACTGAACAATTATAGGATGAAATAATATAAATTCCAAATAAGGATAAGCAGTTATGAAAAGATAGCATGGCTATAAAAGAGTTAATAATTTCAGTTAAGGCACATATGAATCAAGTAACAATAACAGTGGATCATGAAGCAATTGATTCTAATTAAGCAGGTATATGTGAATCTAGTAATTAAGATATATAATCATAATAAGAACAACTGCATTTTCAATGAATATAAGGACCTAAGAACCCTAAAAGGCCAACTTCCCACAAATAAGTCCATGCACGCACTCGTCACCTCGTGTACGCGGACTACAATCCACAGAGAAGACTCAAATCCTAAGGGAAAGTTTCCCACACAAGGTTAGGCAAGATACTTACCTCGAATCAAGCTCAAACAATCGGTCACAATGCCTTTTCCATGAATATCCGGCTCCGAATGGCCCAAATCTAGCCAAACAAAATTGCATAACATGAATACAACAATAATAGACTCATCTAATCAATGAAATCAATATTTTAACAAAAATTCAGAAATTTGCCCTAAAAGGTCGACCCGGGCCCACGTCTCGGAATTGAGTAAAATCACAAAATATGAACACCCATTCACTCAAGAGTCCAACCATATAAGAATTACTCAAATCCGACCACAAATCCCCTTTCAAAACTCGAAATCTTTATTGAAGAAGTTCTTCCAATTTTTCCCAATTTCAACCCAAAAAATTCCAAAACTAAATAGAGAAAACAACTATAGATTAATGGAATACAACCAAAAACGAGTTAGAAATCATTACCCCAAAGCTTCCTCTAAAAATCCCTCGAAAAATCGCCAAATTCCGAGCTCTCAAGTCCAAAAACGAAGAATGAAATCAAACCCTCGAATTTCTCTTTTCTGCCCAGGCGTGACCGCACTTGCGACATAATTAGTCGCATCTGCGCGACCGTAGGTGCACACGTCCAAACCACACCTGCGCTTCCTCTCGCTTCTGCGCGCCAAAATCCGCTTCTGTGGAGCCGCTGATGCGCACAAATTCTTCGCATCTGCGGAGGCTGCCAAGTCCATCTCTTCTCGCACCTGCGCCTTCACCTTCGCACCTGCGACCATTGCACTTGCGCCCAAGGTCCACATGTGTGATTAAACTAGAACTCAGACCTCCCCAAAACCATAGAAAACATCCGCAACTCGTTCAAAAAACACCCGGGGCCCTCGGGACCCCGTCCAAACATACCAACAAGTTCTATACCCTAACACGGACTCGCTCGAGGTCTCTAATCACATCAAACAACGTTGAAACTACGAATCGCACCATGAATCGAACTTATAAATTTTCAAATCTTTCAACTTCTAAAACCCATGCCGAAACCTATCAAATCAACCCGGAATGACGTCAAATTTTGCAGGCAAGTCCCAAATAACATAACGGAGCTGTTCCAACTCTCAAAATCGCATTCCGACCCCGATATCAAAAAGTCTACTTTCGGTTCAAATCTCCAAAAATTCGACTTTCGCCATTTCAAGCCTAAATCAGCAACAGGCCTCGGATTTACAGTCCGGACACGCTCCTAAGTCCAAAATCATCCAACGGAGCTAATGGAACCGATGGAACTCCATTCTGGAGTCGTCTTCACATAGTTCCGACTACGGTCTAAATCCTAAGGCTTAAGCTTTTATTTTTGGGACTAAGTGTCCGAAATCACTCTAAAACATCTGGTAACTGAATTTAACCATGCACGCAAGTCAGTACACATAATATGAAGCTGCTCAGGGCCTTATGCCACCGGACGGGACTTAAATTCTCAAAACAACCGGCCGGGTCGTTACACACGGAGACTTCGAGTTATATCTGCCAGTGTCCGCAGTCTCCGGAGTCCCCTTCTATTATTTTTATGTTGTTTCCTTATTTTTCTTTAGACCTTGATACATAGAGACATTGAGAATAAATTTTTTAGAAGTTTGTGACTTATTTCTATCGGGTTTTGTGAGTTGTAATTATTTGAATTGTGGTATATTTATTTCAGATATTTATTATTATTTCGTATTGATAGGCTTACCTAGTCTTAGAGACTAGGTACCATCACGACCTCCTATGGAGTGAATTTGGGGTCGTGACAAGTTGGTATCAGAGCTCTAGGTTCATAGGTGCTATGAGTCACAAGTAGGTTTAGTAGAGTCTTGCAGATCGGTACATAGACGTCTGTACTTATCTTCGGGAGGCTATGAAACTGTTAGGAAAATATTTATTTCTTTGATTCCTTATCGTGCGCATTTATAGACTTCAAAATTTAAAACCATTGTATTTCTATTCTCTCACAAATAGTGAGGACACGCACAACTGGATCCGATGATCAGACACCCGCACCCCCTGTTGGAGCCGCAAGAGGCCGGGGTCGGGGCAGAGGCCGAGGAAGACCACGTGGTGCAGCCAAAGCACCTGTACGAGCTACTGCACCAGAGCCACAAGTAGCTCCAGTTAGAGAGCAGGCACCTGAGATGCCTGTTACTACTCCTGCACTTCAGGAGACTCTTGCCCAGTTTTGAGCATGTTTGGCACTCTATCTTAGGCAGGGTTAATTCCACTTGCTTCTGCCACATCTCAGGTTGGGGAAGGAGCACAGACTCCCGCCGCCCATACTCCAGAGCCACGGGCCCAAGTTAACCATGCCCCAGTAGTTATACCAGTGCAGCCAGTTGTCCCAGTTCGGCCTGAGATTAGGACAATAGTTTCAGAGGGGGAGCAGCTCAGGCTCGAGAGGTATAAGAATTACCACCCTCCACCTTTCAACGGTTTAGCTTCAGAGGATGCTCAAGGTTTTTTGGAGAAATGTCACCGTATCCTTTGTACTATGGGTATTGTGGATTCCAGTGGGGTTTCTTTCATGACATTCCAGTTTAGAGGGGCAGCCTACTAGTGGTGGCAGGCATATGAGTTGGATAGTCCCGCTGAGGCATCTTCACTCACTTGGACTCAATTTTTGAATATGTTCTTAAGGGAGTATGTTCCTTAGAGTCTTAGGGATGCATGGCGTGCAGAGTTTGAGCAGTTGCACCAGTGTTCTATGACCGTGTCAGAGTATGCAGTATGATTTAGTGATTTGGCTAGGCATGCACCAGCCTTAGTTGCTACTGTTCGCGAGCGGGTTCGCAGATTTATGGAGGGTCTTCATCCTAGTATCAGATACAGTATGGATCGAGGGCTAGAGATGGACATCACATACCAACATGTGATGTCAATTACTAGGAGATTGGAAGGTATGCAGACTTGGGAGAGGGAAGATAGGGAAGCTAAGAGACCCCGAGATTCTGGCACATATAATAATTCTCGTGCCCCAGTTGCATCCCTTCATGGTAGAGGTTATGTGAGCCGTCCTATTCATTTAGCACTTCTAGCTTCCAATGGTATTCTGACTACTCCCAGACCTCAGGTTCCATATTATGCACCACCAGTGTCTTCTGTACCTCCTATACGGGGTGCTTTTAGCGGACTGTCTAGTCGATCATGCCCGAGCCAGTCCCAACAGACACATCCTCCGAGGGCTTGTTTTGAGTGTGGTGACACTCTTTATATCATGGGGGATTGCCCCATACTTAGGAGGGGTGCACCTCTACGGATTTATCAGGCCCCACCTATTCCACAGGGTCCTCAGGCTTCTCAGGCCATGTTTACTGCACCAGTTGCCACTCCACCTGCACATCCAGCTAGAGGTGGAGGTCGGGCAGGTAGAGGTCACCCTAGAGGGGGAGGCCAGGCCAGATATTATGCCCTTCCAGCTAGGACAGATGCTGTTACATCTGATTCTGTTATCATAGGTATTATTCCGGTCTGTCATAGAGATGCGTCAGTCTTATTTGATTCAGGCTTGTAACGACTCGACTTGTCATTTTAAGAATTAACACCCCGTTCAGTGACTTAAGGTCTCTAAAAGCCTCGAAATATGTATTATGACCCGCGTGTGTGGTCGAGTTTGATTTACGGATGATTCGGAGAGATTTGGGACACTTAGTCCCTAAGACGGAAGCTTAAGTCTTAGGATTTTGACCGTAGTCAAAACTATGTGAAGACGACTCCGGAATAGAGTTCCATCAGTTCCGTTAGCTCCGTTGAGTGATTTTGGACTTAGGAGCGTGTCCGGACTGTGAATCTGAGGTATGTAGCCAATTTAAGCTTGAAAATGGCGAAAGTCGAATTTTTGGAGAATTGGACCGGAAGTGGACTTTTTGATATCGGGGTCGGAATCTAATTCCGCAAGTTGGAGTACGTCCATAATGTCAATTATGACTTGTGTTCAAAATTTGAAGTCATTCCAGATTGATTTGATGTGTTTTGGCACAAGTTATAGAAATTAAAAGTTCAAAGTTCATAGATTTTGATTTGGGGTGCGATTCATCATTTTGATGTTGTTTGAGGTGATTTGAGAATTCGACTAAGTTCGTATGATGTTTTGGGACTTGATGGTATATTTGGTTAAAGTCCCGAGGGGCTCGGGTGTGTTTCGGGGTGATTTCAGACCAAATTGGAGCTGTTTGGACTGTTGTTGCTGAAGTCTGGTTTCCTTCTTCGCGAACGCAAAGGGAGTCCCGCATTCGCGAAGAAGAATTTGAGGGACTGATGGTTTGGCCTTCACGAACGCAAAGCTGTGGACGCAAACACGAAGAAGGAGCAGGGCAAGCCTACGCGAACGCGGCCCAGGCAATGCGAACGCGAAGAAGAAAGGAAGATTGGGGCCTGGGGTCGTTTAGCCTTCGCGAACGCGAAGGAGTTGATCAGCTGGTCATCGCGAATGCGACAAGGAGTTCGCGAATGCGAAGAGGAAATGATGGGGCAGAAACAGTTGGCCTTCGCGAACACGACGACAAGGTCGCGAACGCGATGAAGGATTTGAGGCAGTCGGGTTTTGGACTTCGCGAATGTGAAGTAGAGGTCGCGAACACGAAGAAGGCTTATCTGGGCAGAATTAAAAGTCCCAAAAATGGTGGTTTGAGTTCATAACTCAAAATCTAATTTGGAGCTCGGTAGAAGGCAATTTTGGAGAGATTCTTACGTGGGTATTTGGGGTAAGTGATTCTTATCCAGTTTTGATTAATTTCCATTATTATGTCTTTGAATCCATCATTTAATTCGGATTTAATGGAGGAAAAATCAAGATTTTTGTAAAATCTTCCAAAAACGAAAATATAAGATTTGGAGTCGAGTTGTTATTGGAATTCGATAAAATTGGTATGGTAGAACTCGTATCGGAATGGGTGTTCGGATTTCATAAAAATTATGTCGGGTTCCGAGGGGCGGGTCCCGCGTTGACTTTTTGGAATAAATTTTTAAGTCGACATATTATTATCCGGAATTGTTTTCGATGAATTTTAATGAAGTTATACAATTAATTTGGATAGATTTGAGCTGTCAATAGGTCAATTCAAGCAAGAAGGCGATTTTGGAATATCGGCATAACTTCAAAGAGGTAAGTGTCTTGCTTAACCTCGAGTGGGGGAATTTTTCCTTAGGCATCGAGTCTTATATGCCATTTGTGTAATTGAAAACCATGTACGCAAGGTGACGAGTACGTACTTAGTTTATATGTGCAAATTTTATTGAGTTAAAGTCTTGAGCATATTGTGTAGTAAATTGGATAATTGTTGGCATATATTTAATCATCTACTTGTCGTGCCTAAATCCCTGTTGTCGACTTTGTTGTTATGTGACAATGTGATGTGACTGTTGTTTAATTATTTATGAAATTTTGTGAATTTGCTGGTTTGATAATTATTGTAATTTAATTTCATTTTGGATTTTTCTTCTGCAAATAATTAATTAAATGAGCTTAAGAAGAAGTGTTTATATAATTATTGAAAAATTGAATTTAAATGAAGTATTTGCTTTATGTTGAGCAATTTCTATCTCTATTGATTGTTTTTGGGTGTTGTACACATTGTGTGGAGTTTTTGGCTATTTGTTGTGAAATTAATTGACTTGGTTGTAGCTTTGAAATTTGGTTGGGGCCATTGGGCAAATTGTGATATGAATTGATTTTTGTTATGTTGTTGTGATAATTTCCCGTGTAAAATGTTGTGTTGTGTGAGTTATTATTTTGGGGAAATAAGGGTGGCATTTCACCATTGATATTATGTGGTTATAAGGGTGGCATTTCACTGTTGTATTTGTTGGCTATTGATATTGTCTGGGCGGAGCGATAAGGGTGGCTAAAGGAGCGATAAGGGTGGCAATAGGAGCGATAAGGGTGGCTATTGATATTGTCTGGGTGGATCGATAAGGGTGGTTATAGGAACGATAAGGGTGGCAATATGAGCGATAAGGGTGGCTATTGTCAGGGACGATATGTGATGATGTGGGGTTGTGGTGTTGACTATTTTTATGTGATGTTGTGATTTTCTTGTGTTATTTTTATACCTTGTGCAACTTGTCGTGTTATTAGTAAATTGATAATAATCTGATTTATGTTGAAATTGGGAGCCTGTGGCTATTTCCAGGCAGTTTATAAAATGAAATGTGGGCACGAGGTACCATGAATTGTGATATGAAATGGGGATATTGGCACGTGAATTGTCCGTGCAGTTGTGATATAAAATGTGGGCACGAGGTGTTGTGATCAAATGATAATGATATTTGGCACGTAAATTGTCCGTGCAGTTATGATATGAAATGAGGGCACGAGGTGCCGGGGAAATATGATGATTTAATTATGGGCACGAGGTGCCGTGGAAATATGAAAATGGGCTGAGACCCGTGTTTACGAAAAATATAAAATGGGCATAGACCCGTATTTTGATGATTATGAAATGAGGTGTCACATGGTGACTTTTTAATTGAAAGAATTATATTAAAGATATTTATTTGAGGAAATTGTATTTGAAAAGATTTATTAAAAGAATTATATTTGAAAAATAATTATTTGAGAAAATTATATTTGAAAGAGAGTTACCTGGAAGAACTTTGTGAAAGACATTTATTTGAAGGGCTTGATTTAATTGGGTTTAATTATGTTTATTAATTGTTGCATGATATTAATGGTATTCTTGTTGTTTGTTGTGCATATCACTGGTTTTTTAAATCATGCCTTTATTATTATTTGTATCCTATTATTTTGTATATCATATTGCATAGGTTATTAGACTAGTGAGTGTCTTGACTTTACCTCGTCTCTACTCCATTGAGGTTAGTCTTGATACTTATTGGGCACTGTTGTGGTGTGCTCACTCTACACTTCTGCATATTTTGTGCAGAGCCAGGTATTTAAGATAATGGACTTGAGCAGAGTTAAAGCGGGATCGTAAGGATTCAAGGTAGAGCTGCGTGGTCGTCGCAGTCCCTTGGAGTCTTTTCATTTCATTGTATTTTTAACTTGTAATCAAACAGTATTGTATATTCGGTCCTCGTGATCATTCTATGTATTCAGTTAGTGTTCGTGACTTAGTACTACTAGTCTTGGGAGGATGTTTATCCATATTAGTTCCGTTGTCAGTTTTGAATATTTATTTAATTCAAAAAAATGGCTTCAAAATGTAGTTGAAATCGACTTACCTAGTCTTAGAGACTAGGTGCCATCACGACGCCTGTGGTGGGATTTTGGGTCGTGATAAGGCTTCACTTATTCTTATGTGTCATCTTATTTTGCCCCGTATTTGGGCGTATCACGTGATTCCTTGAGTTCTTCTGTTTATGTATCTACAGTCGTGGGTGAATCTATTATTGTGGACCGTGTGTATCAGTCATGTTTAATTGTTATCAGTGGTTTTGAGACCAGAGCAGATTTATTATTGCTCAGTATGGTGGATTTCGATATTATTTTAGGCATGGACCGGTTGTCGCCCTATCACGCTATTCTTGATTGTTACTCCAAGAAGGTGACGTTAGCTATGCTAGGTCTACCGTGGCTAAAGAGCAAAGGTACCTTAGATCATGTTCCTAGCAGGGTTGTTTCATTTCTTAAGCTCAATGAATGGTTGAGAAGGGGTGGGATGCGTATCTGGCCTATGTGAGAGATGTTAGTATTGATACTCCTACTATAGAGTCAGTTCCTGTAGTAAGGGATTTTCCTGATGTATTTCCAGCGGATCTTTCGGGTATGCCACCCGACAGGGATGTTGACTTTGGCATTGATTTGTTACCAGGCACTCAGCCCATTTCTATTCCACCATACCGTATGGCCCCAACAAAGTTGAAAGAATTAAAACATTAGTTACTGGAGTTTCTTGATAAGGGTTTCATTCGGCCCAGTGTATCGCCTTGGGGTGCTCCTGTCTTATTTGTAAAGAAGGAGGATGGTTCTATGCGGATGTGTTATGATTACTGCCAGCTGAACAAGGTTACTATGTTGAACAAGTATCCATTACTATGTATTGATGACCTATTTGATTAGCTTTAGGGTGCCGGAGTATTCTCTAAGATCGACTTACGTTCAGGCTATCATCAATTGAAGATTCGGGAGCCAGATATCCCGAAGACTGCTTTCAGGACTCGGTACGGTCATTACGAGTTCCTTGTGATATCTTTTGGGTTGACCAACACCCCAGCCACATTTATGCACTTAATGAATAGTGTATTTCAGCCCTATCTTGATTCCTTTGTCATTGTGTTTATTGACGACATTCTGGTGTATTACCGGAGTCGGGAAGATCATGAACAACACCTGAGGACTATGCTTCAGATTTTGAGAGAAAGGAAGTTATATGCAAAATTTTCAAAGTGTGAATTCTGACTTGATTCAGTGGGATTTTTGGGTCATATAGTTTCGTGCAAAGGGATCAAGGTAGATCCAAAGAATATTGAAGCAGTGCAGAGTTGTTCCAGACCATCCTCAGTTACGAAAATCTGGAGTTTCCTTCGTTTGGCTGGGTATTATCGCCAATTTGTAAAGGGTTTCTCTTCTATTGCTGCATCTATGACCAAATTGACCCAGAAGGGTGCTCAGTTCAGGTGGAACGAGGAATGTGAGGAGAGCTTCCAAAAGCTCAAGACAACTTTGACTACAGCCCCAGTATTGGTATTACCTACAGGTACAGGATCTTATACTGTGTATTGTGACGCATCGCGTATTGGTCTCGGCGTAGTGTTGATGCAAGACGGTAGGGTGATTGCCTATGCGCCCAGACAGTTAAAGGTGCATGAGAAGAATTATCCTGTACATGACCTGGAGTTAGCAGCTATTGTTCATGCCTTAAAAATTTGGCGGCATTACTTGTACGGTGTCCATTGTGAGATCTACACTGATCATCGGAGTCTACAACATCTGTTTAAATAGAAGGATCTTAATTTGCGGCAGCGGAGATGGTTGGAGTTGCTTAAGGATTATGATATCACCATTCTCTATCATCCTGGGAAGGCCAATGTGGTGGCTGATACCTTGAGTCGTAAGGTAGAGAGTTTGGGCAGCTTAACATATTTACCGGTAGCAGAGAGGACTTTAGCCTTGGATGTTCAGGCCTTGGCCAACCAGTTTGTTAGACTGGATGTTTCCGAGCCAAGTCGAGTTTTGGCTTGCGTGGTTTCTTAGTCTTCTCTTTATGATCGTATCAGGGAACGTCAGTATGATGACCCACATCTGCTTGACCTTAAGGATATAGTTCAGCACGGTGATGCCAAGGAAGTCACTATTGGAGATGACGATGTATTATGGATGTAGGGCAGGCCATGTGTGCCTAATGTGGACGGTTTGCGTGAGTTGATTCTCCAGGAAGCTCACAGTTCGCGATACTCCATTCATCTGGGTGCTGCAAAGATGTATCAGGACTTGAGACAGCATTATTGGTGGAGGCAGATGAAGAAAGGCATAGCGGGGTATGTATCTCGGTGTCTAAATTGTCAACAGGTGAAATATGAGCATCAGTGACCGGGTGGATTACTTCAGAAGTTAGAGATTCAAGAATGGAAATGAGAGCGGATCACTATAGATTTCGTTGTTGGGCTCCCACGGACTCAGCGGAAGTTTGATGTAGTTTGGGTGATTATGGATAGGCTGACCAAATCGGCTCATTTCATTCATGTGATTACTACTTACTCTTTAGAGCAGCTGGCTCAAGTATATATTCGCGAGATTGTCAGACTTCACGGTGTACCGGTATCTATCATCTCTGACCGGGGTACAGAGTTTACCTCACAGCTTTTGAGGGCAGTACAGCGTGAGTTGGGTACTCGGGTAGAGTTGTATATAACATTTCACCCTCAGACGAACGGGCAGTCCGAACTCACTATTCAGATACTGGAGGATATGCTTCGTGCGTGTGTGATAGATTTTAGGGGTGCTTGGGATCAGTTCATACCACTTGCGGAGTTTGTTTACAACAACAATTACCAGTCAAGCATTCAGATGGTTCCGTATGAGGCTTTGTATGGTAGACGGTGCCGGTCTCCAGTGGGTTGGTTCGAACCAGGCGTGGCTAGACTATTGGGTACAGACTTGGTTCAGGATGCCTTGGAAAAGGTTAAGTTGATTCAGGATCGACTTTGTACAGCCCAATCTAGACAGAAGAGTTATGCAGATCAGAAGGTTCGTGATGTTGCATTCATGGTTGGTGAGCGGGTATTGCTTCGGGTTTCGCCTATGTAGGGTGTGATGAGGTTCGGGAAGAAGGGCAAGTTGAACCCTAAGTATATTGCGCCTTTTGAAATTCTGAAAGAGTTGGAGAGGTGGCTTACAGACTTGCGCTACCACCTAGTCTCTCTGCAGTTCATCCAGTATTCCATGTTTTTATGCTTCGGAAATATCACGGCGATCCGTCTCATGTGTTGGACTTCAGTTCGGTTAAGTTGGACAAGGATCTATCTTATGTTGAGAAACCAGTGGCTATTTTAGATAGGCAGGTTCGAAAGTTGAGGTCAAAGAATATTGCTTCAGTGAAGGTTCAGTGGAGGGGTCATCCGGTCGAGGAGGCGACTTGGGAGGCCGAGCATGATATGCGCAGCTGTTATCCACACTTATTCACCAGCTCAGCTACTTTTTCTAACTCCGTTCGAGGACAAACGTTTGTTTTAGAGGTGGAGAATGTGATGACCTAAAATATCATCTTTAAGTTTAATAATTAATTCTGTGTTGTAAGAACTCGAAAAGCACTATTTATCATTCCTCTACTTGCGTGCGCAATCCGTAAAATTTTCTAGAAAGTATTTATGTGAAAAATGGATTAAAATATGAATTAGAGCTTTAAAACTCAACTGAGTTGACTTTGGTCAATATTTTGAGCAAACGGACTCGGATCAGTGTTTTGAAAGTTCCGGTAGGTCCGTATCGTGAATTGGGACTTGGGCATATGCCCAGAATCAAATTCTGAGGTCCCTAGCCTGAGATATGGAATTTTGATGCAAACATAAAACTTTAAGTTCAAATAGTGACCGGATGTCAAATTATGTGCAAACAACCCCGAAATAGAATTTCGATGATTCCAATAGCTCCATATGGTGATTTTGGACTTAGGAGGGTGATCGGAATTTTATTTGGAAGTTCGTAGTGGAATTAGGCTTGAAATGCCGAAAGTTGAATTTTTTGGGAAGTTTGACCGAGGGGTTGACTTTTTGATATCGGGGTCAAAATGCGATTCTGAAAATTTGAGTACCTCTGTTATGTCATTTATGACTTGTGCACAAAATTCGAGGTAAATCGGAGGTGATTTGATAGGTTCTGGAGTCATTTATAAAAATTAGAAATTTCAAAGTTCATTAGGCTTGAATCTATGAGTGATTCGTGTTTTAAGTGTTGTTGTATGAGATTTGAAGACTCGACTAAGTCCGTATGGTATTTTAGGACTTGTTGGTATATTTGGTTGAGGTCCCGAGAGACTCGGGCGTGTTTCGGATGGTATTCAGAGTATTTTCCTTCATTTTGGCATTGCTGGTAGCTGCTGATTTCTGGTATTTTAAACCTTCTTCGCGATCGCGAAGATTGGGACGCGATCGCGTAGGCTTAGTTGAGGCAGTGTTAATTTTGTTCTTTGCGATCGCGTGAGGTCAACCGCGATCGCATAGGTTTGGCAAGCTGTGCATCACGATCGCGTGGCATTGTTTGCGATTGCGTAAGGTTAATTGAGGACTGCTATGTTTTGTGCTTCGCGATCGCGTGAAGCGGGATGCGATCGCGTAGCTTTGAGACCTTGTGACTCGCGAACAGGTGAAGAGGACTGCGATTGCGTAGAGTTGGGAATTCTGTGCTCTGTGACCGCGTGAGGATATATGCGATCGCGTAGAGTTACTTAGGGCAGTGGTAATTTTTTCTTCCCGATCGCCTGTGGATGTTCGCCATGAGTAAAAGCATGGGCAGAATGTTTAAGTTCTGAAAATGGGACTTTGTCCCATTTTCCATTTTTAACGAATTGGAGCTCGGATTGAGGAGATTTTTGAGAGATTTTCAGAGAAACGTTGGGGTAAGTGTTTTTAACTCAATCTTTGTTAGATTACCTGGATCTATCACTGTTTTTAACCTTTAATTGATGATTTAAGTTGGAAATATTTGAAAACCCTCTTGGATAGATTTGAGGATTTGAGGGTCGAACTCTTATTGGAATTTAGTCATTTTGGTATGGTTAAACTCGTGGTTGAATGGACGTTCATATTTCGTAACTTTCGCCGGATTCCGAGATGTGGGCCCACATGCCATTTTTGAGTTAATTTTGGATTTTTATTGAAAAATATAGTATTTTCTTACAGAATTAATTCTATAATATTTGTTGACTGTATCGAATTAATTATGACTAGATACGAGTCGACCGGAATCGGAAAATCGAGGAAAAAACATACTACTTGGTTAAATTGGAGCAAGTCGAGGTAAGTGACTTGTCTAACCTTGTGTGAGGGAAATTTCCCCTAGGATTGGTATTAATTGTAATGTGATGAAAGTCGTGTACACAATGTGATGAGTGTGTACACGGACTAAATGTGAAGGATTATGTTTTTAAATTGTGAAGATCATTATTGCGTATTAATTAATTTATTAAATCTTGTTGTATTCTCCATCATTGATTTGATTTGTATACTTTAAATTTGCTTGACCTTTTTCTGCTAATTGTTTTACCTGTTTGGTTGAAACTTGATTTCTTTTATTCTGTGCATTATTTGAAATTGATTTTTCTTTAAATTAAATATTATTATTATGAAGTATTTGACATTTTAAATTTGGTATTGAAGCAACGTATTAAAGATTTTGAAATATTATTTTGCTAAATTATTTATTCCTGAATATTTTTGTACTCATTGTGATGGAGCCGTGGGCTCTTTATTGTGGAAAAATATTATTGATGATTTATGTTGGCATGAGCCGTGAGTTCTTTATTGTGGAAAATATCGTTGATTTATTTTGGCAAATTAAAATATTTGGGTACTTGAGGTGCAAATTGTGATATATTGTGATATTGATACGCATGCGGTGGTATAAGGTCTGGGTATTGAAACGCATGTGGTGAGATAAGGGTGGCTTGATACGCATGGCTAGTAGAGGGAACTACTAGAAGTCATGCGGTGTGATAAGGATGGCTAAAACACGGGATGCTATTTCGGAAAAAATATTTTCTTTAAAATAAATTATGAAGGCTCCCGCGGTGAGATAAGGAAATGAGATATTGTGAATTTATTTATGATTTGGGACTACGAGGTAGTGCCCTTGTTGATATTGATTTATGGCCATAGTTGCCTTTGATTAATTGTTGTGATTTTCATAAAGTTGAAAAGAATTCTGTTTTGATTCCACGAGATATTATTTGCAATTATTTGGTGTCATTAAATGTGACATACTATTTGATTCATTTTCATAGTCATTTTATCTTATTAAATTATTTAAATATTTTTTCATGTCATTATCTATTCTCCAGTAGGGCCTGACCTGACCTCGTCACTACTCTACCGAGGTTAGGCTTGACACTTACTGGGTACCGCTGTGGTGTACTCATACTACGCTTCTGCATATCTTTTTGTGCAGATCCAGGTACATCTTACCAGTATAGACGTCAGTGAGTTACCTGCGCACGGAGGCTTCGAGGTATATCTACCAGCGTCCGCAGACTCCGGAGTCCCCTTCTATCATTTTTATGTTGTTTTCTTATTTTTCTTTAGACCTTGATACATAGAGACATTGAGAATAAAATTTTTAGAAGCTTGTGACTTATTTCTACCGGGTTTTGGAAGTTGTAATTATTTGAATTGTGGTTTATTTATTTCAGATATTTATGATTATTCCGCATTGATAGGCTTACCTAGTCTTAGAGATTAGGTGCCATCACGACCTCCTACGGAGGAAATTTGGGGTCATGACATAAATACTATACACTTAGTGTCTATATATATATATATATATATATATATATATATACACATCTTAATATAGCTAATGTTATATCGAATATAGCTTATATATATACACACTATACTATACTTGTGACGACCCAAAATGTCATCTTTAAATTTAATAAGTAATTATGTGTTCTAAAACCTCGAAAAACACTAATTTTCATTCCTCGACTTGCGAGTAAAAGACAGAACGAAGTGCAGTATGAAAACAGTAAAGACAATATAAGAAAATCCCTTAAAAAACTTACAAGATTTTTATTGAATAAACATTAAGAACATAAAAGCGGAAATAATTAGAGAATACTAGGGGGAGAGGTCATTGAAAATTGGAAAATTTTATGATGCCTCTTACAATGGGAATGGGGAGTCATTAATAGACTAAGGAAAGATGCCTTTTAATTCTAGGCGTACAAGTGTATGGTTTAGCTTTGTCAGACAAGGTTAAGTGGTCGACAAGCAAAAGTGGGGCGGTTTACTTTTTTTAAAAAAAGTAAAGTAAATGTAAAAGTAAAAGTAAAGGATAAGATTCCTTTCTGATATTGACTTGATAATGACTGCTTATTCGCAGTTGGGGTCCATGTAGGCCAAGACTATTCCTTTTGGATCGCACATGTCTCCATTACTGCTTTTTTCTGTTGAAGCAGCATCTTCTGTCAATTGCATGATTTGACTTTATTCATAGTTGTCAATATTCTGTAAGGCTTGTTTAAGCTTTTCTTTAAGTGCTACTTTGGAAGATGAGGCTTTGGTGAAGCTTTGTTGACTGTTTTTTTGGAGGTTTGAGGACTTGATATTTGGGAGTCCATCCCTTGATCTTGATTTCTTTGGACAGATATTTAATCCTTTTGAATTCTGCCTTAGAAAAATTCCAACTAATAATGAAGGAAATTCTTCTTTGAACAAAGTATTTGGACATTTTAATGTGCTATGGTAAAGTAGATATGGCCTCTTTGGTCTGAAAATCATCAAACATGTTGAGGAATTATTGGGGAAAAATTTCTTTGTTTCCTCTGAAAATGTTCCACCATTCGTAGAACCATCTGGAAATTATAGTCTTAGTGACTTCTAGGCTATATTTAACAAACCAAGTATGTCCCGGCCTATGGTATAGAAAATTGAACCAGGCTGCCTTGTAGTCATGCCAGTTGTATGTCTGAGGTCGATGCATCATGGATAGTGCTATGGGTGTGTGCAGGTGATCGACAAACCACTCAAATGGTGATAATAGTTTTGAAATTGTAACCTTAGATTAATTAATATACCCTGGACTTTTATCATTTAAAGTATGTTCTACTTCTATAGAATCAGTGTCGATGAGGATGGCTTCGTAGAACCTTCTTCTTTTGTATGGATTTTCTGTATCCATGTAGTTAAAATCGGTAAAACATGGTTTAATAAGGTCTTCAATCTTGAGACCTTCATATTCTTTGTTGAGCGCTAGTAGAGGTAATACCTGGAGGGTAATATATTCGAATAATGGTAGTAGAGCTTGCCATCTAGCAAATATTTATTTTGAAACAAGGTTTTTGACATCTTTTTGAAGAATCTCTTTGGCAGATTTACAATCTACTCTTACTAAAAAATCTTTGTTTATATGATCGTCTTGAAACTTAGTAATACATAGTACTATAGACAAGACTTCTTTCTTGATAGTAGAATAGTTTTTCAGGGCGGAATTCCAGATTCTTGATGTAATATGAACAAGTTGTTCTGGTGATTCTATGGTTATCCTTTGTTTAAGAATTCCTCCGTAACCTATGTCTGAAGCGTCTATTTCAACAATCATAAAAGCTTCTGGGTTAGGGATTCCTAAGCATGGGAGGTTTTGTACTAAAACTTTTATTTGGATGACTGATTGTGTTTGTTCAGTGCTCCAAGGGATGAGATTCTTCCTAAGTCTTTTATAAAGAGGTTCACAGACTTGTCTAATGTTGGTGATAAAATCAGCTACGTAGTTGAGACTTCCTAGAAATCTTTGAATCTGGGTTTTATCAGTAATCTCATTTGGGAATTTTGAAGAGAATTTTATGGCTCTACAAATTGGTTTATAAGATCCTTGGTATAGGTCATGGCCTAAGAATCTAATGGAGGTCTGAAATAGTTTAATCTTCTTGGCACTAACCACTAGACTGTTTCTCTTAACAACTTTAAGGAAAGTGTTGAGATGCTTAAAATGAGAATCTATGTTTTCAGAGAAGATAAGAACATCATCTATATAAACAATAGACATATAACTATAGTCATTAAAGATGGAGTTCATAACATTCTGAAATTCTGAAGGGGCATTCTTAAGCCCAAATGGCATTACATTCCATTCGTATTAACCGAAGGGAACATTGAAAGCAGTTTTCTATTTGTCTTTCTCAGCTACTTGAATTTGCAAGAAACCAGAAACCAGATTTCATATTTAAGGACAGTATTCAAAGGCTTATAGTTTATAACTAATCATGGTGCTCCTCTTTCTTTCTCTGCACTATTATTAACATAAAAGGCAAAACAACTCTAAGGGGATTTAGAGGGGCGAATAATGTTACTCTTAAGGAGATTTGAAATCTCAGTATTGCAAGTTTCCATCATTTCGTGATTCATTTGAATAGGTCTTACTTTAGTAGAGATGACCTATTCATTGAATCTTTCAATGTAAGGAAGTTCGACTAAATGCTTTTTTCTTTCCCAAAAAGCGTTAGGAAAATCAGAGCATATTTTTTTTTCAAAGATGCTTTGAAGATTGGCTATTTTAGTAACCATCTTCGGGGTTTTTAAAATCTGCTCGATTTTCTTAACTTTTATTTCATCCTTTAAAAAGGTGATATGTTGAGAAAGTTTATTAATACGAAAAATAATATTTTTTCTTATAAAGTTACTTTCATCTGGTGAAAGAGTTTTAACAAAAGGAAAGTGTAAATCTTTTCCTAAAAAATGTGTGGAGATACCGTCTAAACCAGTAATGAAAGGTTTTATTTGAGTAATAAAAGGAATACCTAAAACGATATCTTCATTTATATCTTCTGTAATAACAAAATCATTTGTTAAACAAATACCATTATTACAGATATGAGCTTTAGAAAGCTTATAATTAATACGAAGTTGTTCTCCTGTAGCGGAGTATAATTTAGAAGTACTTTTTTCCAAATACTGAGTCGGAACAATACCTTTCATGATACAGTTACGATCTGCACCACTGTCAAGTAAAGCAATTTTGTTAATAACAAAGTGTTTGCTAATAATAATTTTGATAGGAATATGATAACTCTGAGGTTTGATACTAGTAATAACTGTAATCCCGGGAGCCTGGGAGGATGAAGTCTTATCTTGAGTAAGACGAAGGTTGGTAGAGTTATCATTATTTGAGTGATACTCATCTTCTTGAAGCTGAAGCTCAGGTTCTTCATTCTCAGACTTATGGTCGTAGGTTTTGGCTTTTTTAAGGACCTGTTCTGTAAGAACATCAAGTTCGACTTTTCCAAGTTTGGATTTTATATCTTTTATTTCTCCTTTAAGTTTTGAGACTTCTTGTCTTAGATCGGAGATTGATGGTTCAGAAGGTTTATCGAAATGAGACATGACTTGTTTCATGCTGAATGGCTCAACGACTGACCTTGACCTGGGTCTGTCATCTTGATGAGTAAGGATGAGATTTTTGAGTTCTATCAGATAGCGTCTCCTAGAATCTTCATCGTTAATGTGTTGGATAACATCGTAAAGAGCTTCATTAGAGCTATCAGACAAGACTTTAATAGAGACGGTGGTGTTGTCACAGGTACAGTAGGCTCCAAAACAGTGACAATCGTTACCGGACTGGCTTGAATTAGAATTATAAGTGACATTGCTGTTATCTTCATCGCTATATTCATCTGACAAGTAATTGGGAGAAGAATCTGAATTGGCTTCTTCTAAGATAGAGAAGAGTTCCTTTTTGGTATCTTCGCTAATTTCTAGGAGGTTGATTTTCTTCTTCTTTTTGTTAGATTTACATTCATTGGCTCTATGACCGTTTTTTTCACAGTTCCAACAAACATCTTTGTTTTTGGATGATTTTGAAGGTCTACGGAATTTAGATTTCTTTCTAGGTGGATTTTCGAAAATTTTGCGAGATTTGCTACAGTGAATCTTTCTAGAAGATTTAGAGTTTTTGTCTCTTTTTGAAGAGTGAGTAGAGGGAGCAACAACATTTGTATAACCGAAGTCTTGACAGATGCTTCCTAATTCTTTTCTAGAGGAGTGTTGCTCTTTTTTGAGCTGATTTTTGAGTTTGATGTCTGTGTAGAGTTCAAGACCTATAGCATTGATAATGCTAATAAGGTTACCATAGGTCATCTGATGGTAAGAAATTTTACCTTCATAATGATCTTGGATTTTTGTTCTGACCTTGCTTGCGAATAATGGGGGAAGTCCGCTGATAAAGCGTTCTTTCCAAAAATCTAGATGACAATCAGGTCTAATCATAACCTTGCTGATGAATTGGTTTTTATACCAGATAAAGTCATCTAAAGATGGGCAAGATAGATTGTTCAGAATTTGTAAACTTCTATCTTGGAAGAGTTTGGGTTCTCCGATGAAGTGTTTTGCTATATGGTAGAGAAGTGTAGCGCAATCGTATTCTCTAGTTATCTGAGAGGTAGTTTACATGGCAGTACCTTTAGTTTTAACTATAGTTTCGATGGTTGTAGCAGAGTATATGCCCTGTCTAACATCTTCAGTGAAATAATTATCTCACCAATGTTTTAACATGCCGGTAAATCCAGCTACAATCATAGAGGCGGCTTCCTTGTCAGAGGAGCCTCTTATCTTGTAAGCAGTGATGCAAACACCTATTTCATGGAGTTTATGGTATATTTGATGCTCTTCCAAAGCGTCTATATTCCATTCTGTTATGCTTCTTCCTTCATGAGATGTAGAGGAAAGAAAATAATTTTCCTCATACTGAATATCAGGAAATGAAGGACGCTTATGATAATTTTTGTAATTATGAAAGCGATCATTGGAAAGTTTGTGAAGAAGGGCTTCCCTTTCTTGGATGGTAGAGATTTTCCCTTCTTTGGAAATACTGAAACTAGCTAACTGTTTATTGATTTTATCAAGAATGTTACCAGAGACTTCAAAAGTATCCTTGAGTTTTGGGTACTTATCTTTGGAGAATTCAGTCATTTTGAAACCTGGGTTTGGTTCAATATTCTGACTAGTGCTGGGTTGTGAAAAGATAGGTTTTCCACTGAATAAGGATTTTTCTTTGGAGTCTTCTATTTGCCCAGAGACAACATGAAGAAGTTGATTGTTATAGTTGTTTTGTTCAATAATACGGTTAACATCTGAACAAACAACCATACTATTAGGCTTCTCGCTTTTGGTTTTAAAAGGAGAGGAAGAGATAACGGTTTTTGATACTGGGATTTTTATTCCTTCTAGAAAAGGAGTAACAGATTCAACAACTTTGTTGTTAGCAGTATACCACTTATTGATAAGGACTTGTAAAGAGTCTTTTTGGTTTTCGATCTTGCCGGATATTTCAAACCATCTAAAGAAGTCGATTTCACATCTAATTCTTTTCATGTCTGACATCCAACAATCTCTGAATTTTTCTCTTTGTTTAAGAGAATAAGTGGCAACATACCATTTTCTTTTGTTTGATTGTTAGGATGAGTCCAGAGACGATTGGTGATCTCTGGATTTGGGATAAAAGAGTCACCTGACTTAATCATCTTAAGGAATTAAGGTACATCTTCCCGAGGAGGATACATATCGCTAGGGATTGTATGGGAGAAATCTACTCCCGTAACTTTCCCTTTGCTGTTACTTGTAACTGGAATGGAATTTGTGGTTTTAGTTACGCTTTCCTCCAGGGGTTTTGAAGAAGAAGGTGCGGAAGGGATTGTAGAACTTTTTCTAAAGGAACTGGTCCTGCTTGAAAGATTAGAACCTGATCCTAAAAATTTTAGATCTATAGATCCATAAGGGAATTGAATAACTTGTTCAATTTGAGATCTTTCAAGATTGGAAGTGGAAGGTTGAGTTATGGCATCGAAGTGCCGTTCATCACTTGAGAGTATATCATTCCAGTTAAGAAGTCTAGTTACAAATATTGTACTATGATCAGTATTTGCTTCCATAAGCATGGTGACTCCTTTGACACTTTCAACTCGAGCTCTAGGCGCAAGAGTGGTGTCCATAAGTCTATAGTAGACTCGATGAATGATAGCTATCTCAAGAGTATTAGCTTTTCTATTCATGTTCTTGGTTTTGACATTCAAAGTCAAAGTATCAATGATGTTAGGGTCATTGATATCTACCGAGAAATTGGGATAGCAATTAAAGTATACCGGGCCATTAGCGAGGTTACTTTGAAGGACTCCTAAGAGAGAGTCTTCGAAATTCAAGAGATGAGCATCTCTTAGAAGGACGCAGATAGGTACGTCTAAACCTTTTCTAAAGAGAGGTTTGACAGCAATCTGGACAAGACCAATATTGTAACGACCCGACCGGTCTTTTTGAGAGTAATAGCCCCGATCCCCTATTAACTGCTTTCCCCAAATCCTTTTCTGCTATTATGACATGCCGGGATGATTGATTTTGAGTTTCAGAGTATTTTGGGACACTTAGTCCCTAAATGAGAGCTTAAGCCTTAGGATTTGGACCATAATTGGAACTATATAAAGACGACTCCGAAATGGAATTCCGTCGGTTTCGTTAGTTCCGTTAGGTGATTTTGGGTTTATGAGCGTGTCCGGATTATGTTTTGGAGGTTCGTAGCTTATTTAGGCTTGAAATGGCGAAAGTCGAATTTTTGGAGTTTTGGGCCGGTAGTAGAATTTTTGATATCGGGGTCGTTTTCCGATTCCAGAAGTTGGAGTAGGTCTGTAATGTTGATTATGACTTGTGCGCAAAATTTGAGGTCAATCGGACGTGATTTGGTAGGTTTCGGCATCGGTTGTAGAATTTTAAAGTTTCAAGTTCTTTAAGTTTGAATTGGAGGGTGATTCGTGATTTTAGTGTTGTTTGATGGGATTTGAGAGCTCGACTAAGTTCGTATGGTGTTTTAGGATTGGTTGGTATGTTTGGTCGAGTCCCGGGGGCCTCGGGTGTGTTTCGGATGCTCAACGAGTCATCTTTGGACTTAGAGAAGTGGCAGATTTCTGGTGTTTTTATTGCAGAAAAATCCTTCATCGCATTCGCGAGAGGTGCCTCGCGATCGCGTAGAGCATCTGGGAAAGGCAGCGAAGTTGTTCTTCGCATTCGCGATGTTGTTCCCACGTTCGTGAAGGTGTGGGACCTTAAGCCTACGCGTTCGCGATATGGTCCTTGCGTTCGCATAGAGGAACGGGGAAGAGGAAGCTTCAGGCATTAAGCCTACGCATTCGCGAAGAGGTTCCCGCGTTCGCGAAGGGTCTGTCAGTGGAAGGTACTCATTCGTGAGAAGTCCCCTCGCGTTCGTGAAGGAGGAATTTTGGGCCAGTGGAAGATTGTTCATCGCGTTCGCGATCGTGATGTCGCATTCGTGAAGAAGAACGCACCTGGGCAGAAATTAAGGTTCAAAAACGAGGGTTGAGCTCATAACACAAAAATTTGATTGAGAGCTCGGTAGAAGGCAAAATTTGGAGAGATTTTCGGAGGAAGTTTTTGGGTAATGATTCCTAACTCCTTTATGGTTATATTCCCCTAATCTATGGTTGATTTCATTATTTAATTTCGGATTTGGGGTGAAAAATTGAGAAAGATTCTTAGGCCAAATTTTGGGGTTTTGATCGAGATTTTGGTATCGTATTTGAGCAATTTTGGTACGAGTAAACTCGTGAGTGAATGGGTGTTCATATTTTATGACTTTTACCCGATTCCGAGACGTGGGCCCGGGGTGACGTTTTGGGTGTGTTTCCTAATTTCACGCTTTAGCTTCGAATTAATTAGCTAAATTAGTTACTCGTAGTTATATTTACATTATGCAATTTATTTGAATAGATTCGAGCCATTTGGAGTCGGATACTCGTGGCAAGAACGTGTTATCGAGGTGATTTGAGCTGTTCGAGGTAAGTGGCTTGCCTAACCTTGTATTGGGGACTTTCCCCTTAGGATGTCTTGATATTATTTGGTGTGTGGGCGCCGTGTACGTAAGGGGACGAGTACGTACACGGGCTGTTATTGCAAAAAATCATGTTTATCCTTTTTAAATCATAAATTGCTTCTCTTATTAAATTGCACTAGTATGCTTAATTGTTTAGTTTAGACTAGAAAAGCATGCTTACGTGTTCTAATTACCTATTTGACATTCTGTGCGCCATGCTTAGTTAAATCCCTATTCTTTTATCTGTGTTCAGTATAAACTGTATAACTCGATGCCATACCTGCCATTTCATCTTGCGTTGCATATTTAAATTGGGACTCCGGACGTATTCCGGGAGATCCCCATGTACTGCATATTTACTTTGGGACTACGGACGTATTCCGGGAGATCCCCCTATATGACATATTTACTTTGGGACTACGTACGTATTCCGGGAGATCCCCCAGCACTGCATATTTACTTTGGGACTACGGACGTATTCCGGGAGATCCCTCAGCACTGCATATTTACTTTGGGACTACGGACGTATTCTAGGAGATCCCCCTGTACTACATATTCATTCGGAACTACGGGACGGTATCCCAGGAGATTTCCCACTATGTTTACTTTGTTTTGAGCCGAGGGATCTCTTAACTGTTAAATTTTCGAGAATTTCTCTAACTATGTTACCGTAAATTTCACTTATATCTTTTACTGTTTAATTTATTATATTTATCCGGTAGGGCCTTGACCTAACCTCGTCACTACTTGACCGAGGTTAGGCTTGGAACTTACTGGGTACCATTGTGGTGTACTTATGCCCTTCCTGCACATGTTTTCGTGTGCAGATCCAGGTACAAGCTATCAGCCTTGGGGTTAGTGTATGCTGCTGATTCTAGGAGACTTCAAGGTACTTCTGCTTGCGTCCGCAGATCTTTGGAGTCCCCTTCTACTCCCTCGCCTAGAGACTTTCTTTATTATCTTCAGAATTTTGTATAGAGCTACATAGATTATAGCAGCTTGTGACTTAGTGATATTCCAGGTCTTGTGAAATTATTTTGTATATGCTGAGTGGTACTACTCTTGGCTATTTATAATATGTTGTTTATCTTTAAAATGTTGTGTTTCTTTATATTTTTCGCAATATTAGGCTTACCTAGTCGTAAAGACTAGGTGACATCACGACACCTTACAGAGGGATAATTTGGGTCGTGACAAATATGCAAGTAATTGAATTGATGTCTATATCTATTGAGATCTTGTTCAGAAAGTAGTTTAATAATTTCTAAAGAATTATTAATAGCAATAGTGGACTCACATGTTTTAATGTTATGCTTCTTAATGAAACTGAAACTTCCTAATTCATAAATCTTTTTAAAAGGTTCATTGGGAATATTTTAATTTTGTAAATCAGTTTCAAGTTTAGCAATCTTAGTTGCTTGAGAAGATAAATTAACATTATTCAAAACATGCTGGTTTGAATTCATTTTTGAAAAATACAGTCTAGGGGCTTATAGGGCTAAAATAACTATTCAATATGTAATAGTAAATAGTAAATATGCAGATATCTAACAGATACTGTACCTTAACATCAAAGATCTAATGGCTTCTTAGTAGAGTCTTCTTGGGTTTACATCTCATGAAGGAAGAAGTATAATAGAATGGAATATAGACGCTTTGGCAGAGCATCAAATATACCATAAACTCCATGAAATGGGCATTTGCATCACTGCTTACAAGATAAGAGGCTCCTCTGACAAGGAAGCCACATCTATGATTGTAGCTGGATTTACCGGCATGTTAAAGGCCCCAACTGCGAATAAGGAGTCATTATCAAGTCAATATCAGAAAGGAATCTTATCCTTTACTTTTACTTTACTTAAAAAAAAAAAAGTAAACCGCCCCACTTTTGCTTGTCGACCACTTAACCTTGTCTGACAAAGCTAAACCATACACTTGTACGCCTAGAATTAAAAGGTATCTTTCCTTAGTCTATTTAAGACTCCCCATTCCCATTGTAAGAGGCATCCGAAAATTTCCCAATTTTCAATGTCCTCTCCGCCTAGTATTCTCTAATTATTTCCACTTCTATGTTCTTAATGTTCATTCAATGTGGTGTTGACAATTTTCATGTGATGTTGTGATTTTTTTGTATTATTTTTATACCTTGTGCAACTTGTCGTGTTGTTAGTAAATTGATAATAATCTGATTTATGTTGAAATTGGGAGCCTGTGGCTATTGCCAGGCGGTTTATAAAATGAAATATGGGCACGAGGTGCCGTGAATTGTGATATGAAATGGGGATATTGGCACGTGAATTGTCCGTGCAGTTGTGATATAAAATGTGGGCACGAGGTGTTGTGATAAAATGATAATGACATTTGGCACTTGAATTATCCGTGCATTTTTTATATGAAATGAGGGCACGAGGTACCGTGGAAATATGAAAATGGGCTGAGACCCATGTTTACGAAAAATATAAAATGGGCTTAGACCCGTATTTTGATGATTATGAAATGAGGTGTCACATGGTGACTTTTTAATTGAAAGAATTATATTAAAGATATTTATTTGAGGAAATTGTATTTGAAAAGATTTATTGAAAGAATTATATTTGAGAAAATTATATTTGAAACAGAGTTTCCTGGAAGAACTATGTGAAAGACATTTATTTGAAGAGCTTGATTTAATTGGGTGTAATTGTGTTTATTAATTATTGAATGATATTAATGGTATTCTCGTTGTCTGTTGTGCATATCACTGGTTGTTTTATCCTGCCTTTATTATTATTTGTTTCCTATTATTTTGTATATCATATTGCACAGGTTATTAGACTAGTGAGTGTCTTGACTTTACCTCGTCTCTACTCCATTGAGGTTAGTCTTGATACTTACTGGGCACTGCTGTGGTGTGCTCACTCTACACTTCTGCACATTTTGTGCAGAGCCAAGTATTGAAGATAACGAACTTGAGTAGAGTTAAAGCGGGATTGTAAGGATTCAAGGTAGAGCTGCTTGGTCGTCGCAATCCCTTGGAGTCTTTTCATTTCATTGTATTGTTAACTTGTAATCAAACAGTATTGTATATTCGGTCCTCGTAATCATTCTATGTATTCAGTTAGAGTTCGTGACTCAGTACTACCAGTCTTGGGAGGCAGTTTATTCATATTTGTTCCGGTGTCAGTTTTGATTATTTATTTAATTTAAAAAGAAAAATGGCTTCAAAAGGTAGTTGATATCGGCTTACCTAGTCTTAGAGACTAGGTGCCATCACGACGCCTGTGGTGGGATTTTGGGTCGTGACAAGGCTCTACTTATTCTTATGTGTCATCTTATTTTTTCCCCGTATTTGGGCGTATCACGTGATTCCTTGAGTTCTTGTGCTTATGTATCTAAACTCGTGGGTGAATCTATTATTGTGGACCGTGTGTATCGGTCATGTTTAATTGTTATCAATGGTTTTGAGACCAGAGTTGATTTATTATTACTCAGTATGGTGGATTTTGATATTATTTTGGGCATGGACTGGTTGTCGCCCTATCACGCTATTCTTGATTGTTACGCCAAGAAGGTGACGTTGGCTATGCCAGGTCTACCGCGGCTAGAGAGCAGAGATACCTCAGATCATGTTCCTGGCAAGGTTGTTTCTTTTCTTAAGCTCAACGAATGGTTGAGAAGGGGTGTGATGCATATCTGGCCTATGTGAGAAATGTTAGTATTGATACTCCTACTGTAGAGTCAGTTCCTATAGTAAGAGATTTTCCTGATGTATTTCCAATGGATCTTCCGGGTATGCCACCCGACAGGGATGTTGACTTTGGCATTGATTTGTTACCAGGCACTCAGCCCATTTCTATTCCACCATACCGTATGGCCCCAGCAGAGTTGAAAGAATTAAAACAACAGTTACAGGAGTTTCTTGATAAGGGTTTCATTCGGCCCAGTGTATCGCCTTGGGGTGCTCCTGTCTTATTTGTAAAGAAGGAGGATGGTTCTATGTGGATGTGTATTGATTAGCGCCAGCTGAACAAGGTTACCGTGAAGAACAAGTATCCATTACCACGTATTGATGACCTATTTGATCAGCTTCAGGGTGCCAGAGTATTCTCTAAGATCGCCTTACGTTTAGGCTATCATCAATTGAAGATTTGAGAGACAGATATCACGAAGACTGCTTTCAGGACTCGGTACGGTCATTACGAGTTCCTTGTGATGTCTTTTGGGTTGACCAATGCCCCAGTAGCATTTATACACTTAATGAATAGTGTATTTCCGTCCTATCTTGATTCCTTTGTCATTGTGTTTACTGATGACATTCTGGTGTATTCCCGAAGTCGGGAAGATCATGAACAACATCTGAGGACTGTGCTTCAGATTTTGAGAGAAAGGAAGTTATATGCAAAATTTTCAAAGTGTGAATTCTGGCTTGATTCAGTGGGATTTTTGGGTCATATAGTTTCGTGCGAGGGGATCAAGGTAGATCCAAAGAAGATTGAAGCAGTGCAAAGTTAGTTGAGACCGTCCTCAGTTACGGAAATTCGGAGTTTCCTTGGTTTGGCTAGGTATTATCGCCGATTTGTAAATGGATTCTCTTCTATTGCTGCATCTATGACCAAATTGACCCAGAAGGGTGCTCCATTCGGGTGGACCGAGGAATGTGAGGAGAGCTTCCAAAAGCTCAAGACAGCTTTGACTACAGCCCCAGTATTGGTATTACCTATAGGTACATGATCTTATATTGTGTATTGTCATGCGTCGCGTATTGGTCTCGGCGCAGCATTGATACAAGACGGTAGGGTGATTGCCTATGCATCCAGACAGTTAAAGGTGCATGAGAAGAATTATCTTGTACATGACTTGTACGGTGTCCATTGTGAGATCTACACCGATCACCGGAGTCTACATCATCTGTTTAAACAGAAGGATCTTAATTTGCGGCAGCGGAGATGGTTGGAGTTTCTTAAGGATTATGTTATCACCATTCTATATCATTCTGGGAAGGCCAATGTGGTGGCCGATGCCTTGAGTCGTAAGGCGGAGAGTTTGGGCAGCTTAGCATATTTACCGGTAGCAGAGAGGCCTTTAGCCTTGGATGTTCAGGCCTTGGCCAACCAGTTTGTTAGACTGGATGTTTCCGAGCCGAGTCGAGTTTTGGCTTGCGAGGTTTCTTAATCTTCTCTTTATGATCGTATCATGGAACGTCAGTATGATGACCCACATCTGCTTGTCCTTAAGGATACAGTTCAGCACAGTGATGCCAAGGAAGTCACTATTGGAGATGACAATGTATTACGGATGCAGGGCAGGCTATGTGTGCCTAATGTGGACGGTTTACGTGAGTTAATTCTCTAGGAGGCTCACAGTTCGCGGTACTCCATTTATCCCGGTGCTGCATAGGCGTATCAGGACTTGAGACAACACTATTGGTGGAGGCGGATGAAGAAAGACATAGTGGGTGTCACGACCCAAACTAACCTCTGTCGTGATGGCGCCTATCGTGGACTAAGCAAGCAGACTCATTTCCAAAACAAACCAATATTTTCATTTCAAAGATAATTTCAAGGTTATTTAACATAAAACCTCTATTTAAAGAGTTCAAATCAAAGAAAAAAATAGAAGTGCGGAAAAGAAAATCCCGACATCGGGGTGTCACTAGTCATGAGCATCTGCTACAATCTGTCTAACTATATCAAGGCTAACTCAGCCTGGAAAATAGCTAAATACAACTAGAGGAAGATAAGAAGGAGAAGAGCAGCGGCTGCGATTACCAAACAGCTACCTTGCTATCTCCAAGAAAATCTGCAACCAGAACACTCAATAACCGTACCGTGTCCAGCTACACCTGAATCTGCACATAGGGTGCAGGGAGTAACGTGAGTACGCCAACTCAGTAAGTAACAAAAATAAATAAAGACTGAGCAGTAGTGACGAGCAATAAAGCATATAACGTTCATATCAGGAAATCTCAGTAAAGTACCACATGCTCTTAAAAATTAGGTTTTGAATCAAACATCTCGTTTAAACCCAGTTCCAGTAAAAATCATTTAAAGACATTTTTCCAATAGTTTTTCAAACAAAGGCTCAATGCAAAGGTGAGCAAAAATGATGAAAACATAAACAGCCCCTCGGGCAAAAATCACTCTTATACAGCCTCTCGGGCAAACCTCACAGTCACTCGTGACACTTGGGCATACCTCACAATCACTCTTGCCACTCGGGTATACCTGACAATCACTCATGCCTCACAGTCACTCAGCACCCAGCACTCACACTCAGTAGGTACCTGCGCTCACTGGGGGTGTGTACAGACTCCGTAGGGGCTCCTTCAGCCCAAGTGCTATAATCTGCATGGACAACTCACATGCTGTAATAATAAAGTATGCTGCAGGCGGGCAGCCCTGATCCACACTCATCCTCACAATCAGGCCCTCGGCCGATATCAAACATAAATATGCTGCAGGCGGGCAGCCCCGATCCACACTCATCCTCACAAATCAGGCCCTCGGCCTCACTCAGTCATAAACCTCTCAAGCCACTCGGGCATTTTAGTAAAACAGGGCATCCGGCCCAAAACATTTATATGCATCAAAATAGAGTCATAAAACTAAGTTATGCGGTAAACAAGTATAAACATGACTGAGTATATATTTTTAATCGAAAATAATGAGAGGATGGTAAGAAACAACCCCTAAGGGTCCAAACAGCAATGGCACAAGGCCCAAACATGGCATTCAGCCTAATTTACAGAAATTCTTTCTAAAATATATAAGTATCAAATGGTTTCAACAAAGTATGCAACTTTACAGTTGCTACGGGACGGAACAAGTCAAAAATCCCCAACAGTGCACGCCCACACGCCCGTCACCTAGCATGTGCGTCACTTCAAAATAGTAGAATGATACGAAATCCGGGGTTTCATACCCTCAGGACTAGATTTACAATCGTTACTTACCTCAAACCGGTCAAATCTCTAACCCGCAATGATCTTTCCTCTGGACTCGGCCTCCAAATGCTCCGAATCTATTCACAATCAGTACAATACCATCAATACGCGCTAATGGAATGAATTCCACAAGAAAAACTACAAAATTAGATCAAAACACAAAATTGGCTCAAACCAGGCCCCACGTCTCGAAATCTAACAAAATTTACAAAACTAGAAAGCTCATTCACTCATGAGTCTAACCATACCAAATTCATCAAAATCCGATATCGTTTGGTCCTTCAAATCCTTAAATTACTCTCCAAATATTTCAAGCCCTAACCCCTCATTTTCACTAATTACCATGATTAAAACAACGGGAGATCACCATATATACAAGTATTAGGGCTCAAGTAACTTACCTCAAGGAAATCCCCTTGATTCCCTCTTCAAATCCCTCCCAAAAGCTCCAAAAACCGAGTTGAAATTGTGAAGAATGACCAAAATTTGCGAAGGGTTCTATTTATGGTTTCTGCCCAGGTTTCTCGTACCTGCGGCCATTTTCTTGCACCCGCGCAACCGCACCTACGGTCCAAGAAGCCGCACCTGTGCAACTCACTTAATCACCCAGCTTTTGCACCTGCGGACCCCTTCCTCGCACCTGCATACTCGCATCTGCGGTCCCAGGTGCGCATCTGCGAAACCAGTAAGAACTTCTCATCTCGGCATCTGCGCTCAAGGCCTCGCAGCTGCGAGCTCACAGATGCGGCCAATTCTTCGCACCTGCGTTCCCAGCCTTGGTCCAAAGTCTCCCGCACCTGCGCACTCCCCACGCGCACTAGCGGTCTCACACCTGCGACCCTTTCTTCCGCAGGTGCGGAAATAGCAGAAGCAGCAGCTCCAGCTGCAATTTCCAACTTCAACAAATCCGTTAACCACCCGGAATCACCCCGAGGCCCTCGGGGCCTCAACCAAAAATACCAATAAGCCATATATCAACATACAAACTTAGTCGAATCTTCGAGTCACTCAAAACAACATCCAAACACCAAATTACCCTCGGATTCAAGCCTAAGAACTTCTAAATTTCCAAATTCGGCAACCGATGCTGAAACCAACCAGACCATGTCCGAATAACCTCAAAATTTTCACACACGTCACGAATGACACTACAAACCTACTCCAACTTTCAGAATTCCATTCCGACTCCGATATCAAATTTTTCACTGCCGACCGAAATCGCCAAATTTCCAATTTCGCCAATTCAAGCCTAATTCTACCACAGACTCTCAAATAATATTCCAGACATGAACCTAAGCTCAAAATCACTATACGGTGCTATTGGAATTATCAGAATTCGAATCCGAGGTTGTTTACACATAGGTCCATATCCGGTCCACTTTTCTAACTTAATATTTTTCAATTATGAGACTAAGTGTCTCATTTCACTCCGAGTTCCTTCCGGACCCAAATCAACTAACCCGATACAATATAATATAGCTGAATGACACCAAAAAAAATTAGAAATGGGGAAAAAGGGGCTATAACTCTCGAAACGACCGTCCGGGTCGTTACATCCTCCCCCTCTTAAACATTCGTTCGTCCTTGAACGGGTCTAGAAACATACCTGGAGTCTTGAATAGGCGTGGATATCTGCTCCGCATCTCTCGCTCGGTCTCCTAGGTGGCTTCCTCTACAGGCTGACCTCTCCATTGCACCTTCACTGAAACTATATCCTTTGACCTCAACCTTCGAACCTGCCGATCCAAAATAGCCACCGGCTCCACATCATAAGTCATATCACCCTCCAACTGAACCGTGCTGAAATCCAAAACATGGGACGGATCTCTAATATACTTCCGGAGCATGGAAACATGAAATACTGGATGCACACTCGACAAGATGGGTGGCAAGGCAAGCTTATAAGCCACCTCTCCTAACCTCTGAAGCACCTCAAAAGGCCCAATGAACCGGGGGCTCAACTTGCCCCTCTTCCCAAACCTCATAACACCCTTCATGGGTGATACCCTTAGCAAAACCTTTTCCCCAACCATAAAAGACACATCACGGACCTTCCTATCCGTGTAGCTCTTCTGCCTAGACTGCGCCATGCAAAGCCACTCCTGAATCAATTTTACCTTATCTAATGCGTCCTGAACCAAGTCTGTACCTAAGGGCCTAGCCTCACCCGGCTCAAACCATCCAACAGGAGATCTGCATCTCCTCCCATACAAAGCCTCGTACGGAGCCATCTGAATGCTCGACTGATAACTGTTGTTATATGCAAACTCCACGAGTGGCAGAAACTGGTCCCATGAACCCCCAAAGTCAATGACACAAGAACGCAACATGTCCTCCAATATCTGAATAGTGCGTTGATTGCCCGTCCGTCTGAGGGTGAAAAGCTGTGCTTAACTCAACCTAAGTACCCAACTCTCGCTGCACGGCCCTCCAAAACTGCGATGTGAACTGAGTACCCCTATCTGAAATGATAGAAACTGGGACACCATGCAGGCGAACGATCTCTCGGATGTAAATCTCAGCCAACCGCTCTGAAGAGTAAGTAGTACCAACTGGAATGAAGTGTGCGGACTTGGTCAGCCGATCCACAATAACCCAAATAGCGTCAAACTTCCTCGAAGTCCGTGGGAGCCCAACTACAAAGTCCATAGTGATTCGCTCCCACCTCCACTCTGGGATCTGTAATCTCTGAAGTAAGCCACCCGGTCTCTGATGCTCATACTTAACCTACTGACAATTTAGACACCGAGCCACAAATCCAACTATATCCTTCTTCATCCGCCTCCACCAATAGTGCTGCCTCAAATCCTGGTACATCTTCGCAGCACCCGGATGGATGGAATACCGCGAGTTGTGGGCCTCCTCAAGAATCAACTCTTGAATCCCATGTACATTAGGCACACATATCTGACCCTGCATTCTCAGCACGCTATCATCACTAATAGTCACATCCCTAGCATCACCTCTCCGAACCCTGTCCTGAAGAACGAGCAAATGGGGGTCATCATATTGACTCTCCCTGATACGGTCATAAAGAGAAGACCTGGAGACCACACAAGCCAATACCCGGCTAGGCTCCAAAATATCTAATCTGACAAGCTGGCCCACTAAGGTCTGAACATCCAATGCCAAAGGTCTCTCTATTAATAGAAGATATGCTAAACTCCCCAAACTCTCTGCCCGGTGACTCAAAGCATTAGCCACCACATTGGCCTTCCCCTGATGGTACAAAATAGTGATATCATAGTCCTTAAGAAGCTCCAACCATCCCCGCTGACGCAAATTAAGATCCTTCTGCTTTAACAGATACTGCAGACTTCGGTGATCAGTATAGAACTCACAATAAACCCCATACAAATAATGACGCCAAAATCTTCAAGGCGTGAACAATGGCTGCTAACTCAAGATCATGGACAGGATAGTTCTTCTCATGGGTCTTTAACTGGCGTGAGGCATAGGCAATCACCCTACCCTTCTGCATCAAAAAACAACCAATGCCTATCCTCCAGGCATCATAATACACGATGTAAGAACCTGAAGCTGATGGCAGAACTAACACTAGAGCTGTGGTCAAAGCAGTCTTGAGCTTCTGAAAGCTCTCCTCACTTTCATCCGACCACCTGAATGGAGCCCCCTTTTGGGTCAATTTGGTCAAGGGCGATGCAATAGATGAAAATCCCTCCACAAAGCGATGGTAGTAACTCGCCAAACCAAGAAAACTCCTAATCTCTGTGGCTGAGGATAGTCTGGGCCAACTCTGCACCGCCTCTATCTTCTTCGGATCCACTTGAATACCCTCGCTGGACACCACGTGCCCCAGGAATGCTACTGAACTGAGCCAAAAATCACATTTGGAGAACTTCGCATAAAGCTTCTCCTCCCTCAATATCTGTAATACAATCTTCAAATGCTGAGCGTGCTCCTCCTGGCTACGAGAGTACACCAGGATGTCATCAATCAATACAATGATGAATGAGTCCAAATAGGGCTGGAATACACTGTTCATCAAATCCATGAACGCTGCTGGGGCATTGGTCAGCCCAAAAGACATCACCAAGAACTAATAATGGCAATATCGAGTCCTGAAAGCTGTTTTAAGAATATCTGAATCCCGAATCTTCAGCTGGTGATAATCGGACCTCAAATCGATCTTGGAGAACACCCTCTCTCCCTGAAGCTGGTCGAATAAATCATCAATATGAGGCAAAGGATACTTGTTCTTGACTGTGACCTTGTTCAACTGCCTGTAATCAATACACATTCTCATGGAACCATCCTTCTTCTTCACAAATAGAACCAGTGCACCCCAAGGTGACACACTAGGCCGAATAAACCCCTTATCGAGGAGTTCCTGAAGCTTTTCTTTCAATTCCTTCAACTCCGCCAGTGCCATACGATACAGTGGAATAGAAATGGGCTGAGTGCCCGGCACCAAATCAATACCAAAGTCAATAGCCCTATCAGGCGGCATGCCCGATAGGTCTGAAGGAAACACATCCAAAAAATCACGTACCACCGGAACAGAACCAATGACAGGAGTATCTGCACTAACATCCCTCACAAGAGCCAAATAAGATAGGCAACCCTTCTCAACCATGCACTGAGCCTTCAAATATGAAATCACCCTACTTGGTACATAATCTATAGAACCGCTCCACTCAACCCTCGGAATTCCCGGCATAGCCAACGTCACCGTCTTAGCGTGATTATCTAGAATAGCATGACATGGAGATAACCAATCCATACCCAATATCACATCAAAGTCAACCATACTGAGCAACAATAGATCCACTCGGGTCTCCAGACCCCCAATAGTCACCACACATGACCGATATACGTGGTCCACAATAATAGTGTCGCCCACATGAGTAGATACATATACAGATGAAACTAAGGACTCACGGGTCATATCCAGAAAATGGGCAAAATACGAGGAAACATATGAATACGTGGAACCAGGGTCAAATAATACTGAGGCATCTCTGTGGCAAACTGAGACAATACCTGTAATCACAGCATCTAAAGCAATAGCATCTGGTCTGACAGGGAGAGAATAGAAATGTGCCTGACCACCCCCTGATCTGCCTCCCCCTCTAGGATGACCCCTAGCTGACTGACCTCCACCCCGAGCTGACTGGGCGGGTGGTGAGGTAACCGGTGCTATAGTCGGAGGCTGAATCCTCTGCTGAGATAGACCTCCATGACGATAAGGACACTGCCTCCACATATGCCCCAGCTCCCCACAATCAAAACAACTCCCTGGTGCTGGCGGTGGAAACTGAAGGGAACCCCTAGTACCAGGATGACTGGTAGAAGAACTTGGCATGAAAGAGCCCTGAATAGGTGGAGCACGGGACGAACTCTGAACTGGAAGGGCACTAAGTGATGAGTGGCCTTGATGAGAACTGTGAGAACCATGGCTAGATGATGCACCCTGATGAAATAGCCGAGTTGACTGAGCCTGTCTGAAATGACGACCTCTACTATGCTGGAACTGACCCCCAAAAGGAGCACCACTGAATCCACCCTGACCACGAGGCCTCTTGGACTCCCTCTCAACCCTCTCCTGGCCGCGAACCATCTCAATCTGCCGAGCAATGTCGACAACCTCATCAAAGGTAGCACCTGAAACCCGCTCCCTGGTCATAAGCAACTGTAGCTGATAAGTGAGGCCATCAATAAACCTCATGATCCTCTCTCTGTCCGTGGGAACCAACCAGATAGCATGACAGGCCAACTCAGAGAACCGCATCTCATACTGCGTCACAGATATATCTCCATGGCGGAGCCACTCAAACTGTCTATGCAACTCCTCTTTGCGGGAACGAGGCACGAACTTCTCCAAAAAGACCATGGAGAACTACTGCCAAGTAAGGGGTGTTGCGCCAACAGGCCTGTGCCTCTCGTAAGTCTCCCACCATCTGAGTGCAGCCCCAGAAAACTGAAAGGTAGTGAATGAGACCCCACAAGTTTCCAAAATATTAACAGTACGGAGTATCCTCTGACACCTGTCCAAAAAGTCCTGAGCATCCTCTCTCTCTGTGCCACTGAAAGGTGGTGGCTGAAGTCTTCCAAACCTCTCCAACCTACGCTGATCATCCTCAGGCATAGCAAGAACCACATAATCCTGAGCAACAGCACCCGGCTGGGCTGGTGGTGCCTCCGGTGTCTGAAGTCCCTGAATAACCTGCTCGGGTGTGCGAGCAACGGGAGTCTAAGTGCCTCCTCTGGCCTGAAAAGTGGCTGCGGCCATCGAAATAGAGACCACCTGAGAAGGCCAGTACACGCTGTCAGAATCTGAGTTAGGGCCTCCTGAAAGCCTGGAATCACGATAGGCACAGGTGGTGCCTGAGCTGGTGCATCAATAACTGGAACTTGGTCCTGATATGGGAAAACCGGTGGATCTATAGGTACTGCCCCAACTGCTGTACGGGCTACACCTCTGCCCCTACCACGGCCTCTACCGCGACCTCGGCCTCTCGCGGCCCTAGCTGGTGGTACTGGTGGCTGGCCTTCCTGACCAGTAGTACGAGTCCTCACCATCTGTGAGAGAATGAAACAACATATGTTAAGTTACTAGAATCAACATATTCGCACGACACGAATTCAAGAATGTGGAGTTTCCTAAAGGTTTCTGCAGCCTCTTGAAGATAAGTGCAGACGTCTCCGTATCAATCCGCAAGACTCTACTAAACCCGCTCATGACTAGTGAGACCTATGTAACCTAGGCTCTGATACCAATCTGTCACGACCCAAACTAACCTCTGTCGTGATGGCGCCTATCGTGGAACTAGGCAAGCCGACTCATTTTCAAAACAAACCGATATTTTCATTTCAAAGATAATTTCAAGGTTATTTAACATAAAACCTCTATTTAAAGAGTTCAAATCAAAGAAAAAAATAGAAGTGCGGAAAAGAAAATCCCGACATCGGGGTGTCACTAGTCATGAGCATCTGCTACAATCTGTCTAACTATATCAAGGCTAACTCAGCCTGGAAAATAGCTAAATACAACTAGAGGAAGATAAGAAGGAGAAGAGCAGCGGCTGCGATTACCAAACAGCTACCTTGCTATCTCCAAGAAAATCTGCAACCAGAACACTCAATAACCGTACCGTGTCCAGCTACACCTGAATCTATACATAGGGTGCAGGGAGTAACGTGAGTACGCCAACTCAGTAAGTAACAAAAATAAATAAAGACTGAGCAGTAGTGACGAGCAATAAAGCATATAACGTTCATATCAGGAAATCTCAGTAAAGTACCACATGCTCTTAAAAATTAGGTTTTGAATCAAACATCTCGTTTAAACCCAGTTCCAGTAAAAATCATTTAAAGACATTTTTCCAACAGTTTTTCAAACAAAGGCTCAATGCAAAGGTGAGCAAAAATGATGAAAACATAAACAACCCCTCTGGCCAAACATCACTCATATACAGCCTCTCGGGCAAACCTCACAGTCACTCGTGCCACTCGGGCATACCTCACAATCACTCTTGCCACTCGGGCATACCTCACAATCACTCATGCCTCCTAGTCACTCAGCACTCGACACTCGGCACTCGCACTCAGTAGGTACCTGCACTCACTGGGGTGTGTATAAACTCCGTAGGGGCTCCTTCAGCCCAAGCGCTATAATCTGCACGGACAATTCACGTGCTGTAATAATAAAGTATGTTGCAGGCGGGCAGCCCCAATCCACACTCACCCTCATAATCAGGCCCTCGGCCGATATCAAACATAAATATGTTGCAGGTGGGCAGCCCCGATCCACACTCATCCTCACAAATCAGGCCCTCGGCCTCACTCAGTCATAAACCTCTCAAGCCACTCGGGCATTTTAGTAAAACAGGGCATTCGGCCCAAAACATTTATATGCATCAAAATAGAGTCATAAAATTGAGTTATGCGGTAAACAAGTATAAACATGACTGAGTATAGATTTTCAATCGAAAACAATGAGAGGATGGTAAGAAACAGCCCCTAAGGGTCCAAACAGCATTGGCGCAAGGCCCAAACATGGCATTTTCTAAAACATATAAGTATCAAATGGTTTCAACAAAGTATGCAACTTTACAGCTGCTATGGGATGGACCAAGTCACAAATCCCCAACAGTGCACGCCCACACGCACGTCACCTAGCATGTGTGTTACTTCAAAATAGTAGAATGATACGAAATATGGGGTTTCATACCCTCACGACTAGATTTACAATCGTTACTTACCTCAAACAGGTCAAATCTCTAACCCGCAATCATCTTGCCTCTGGACTCGGCCTCCAAATACTCCGAATCTATTCACAATCAGTACAATACCATCAATACCCGCTAATGGAATGAATTCGACAAGAAAAACTACAAAATTAGACCAAAACCCGAAATTGGCTCAAACCCGGCCCCCGGGCCCACGTCTCCAAATCCGACCAAATTTACAAAACTAGAAAGTTCATTCACTCACGAGTCTAACCATACCAAATTCATCAAAATCCGACATCGTTTGGTCCTTCAAATCCTTAAATTGCTCTCCAAATATTTCAAGCCCTAACCCCTCCTTTTCACTAATTACCATGATTAAAACAACGGGAGATAACCATATATACAAATATTAGGGCTCAAGTAACTTACCTCAAGGAAATCCCCTTGATTCCCTCTTCAAATCCCTCCCAAAAGCTCCAAAAACCGAGTTGAAATTGTGAAGAATGACCAAAATTCCGCGAAGGGTTCTATTTATGGTTTCTGCCCAGGTTTCTCGCACCTGCGGCCATTTTCTCGCACCCGCGTGACCGCACCTGCGGTCCAAGAAGCCGCACTTGCGCAACTCACTTAATCACCCAGCTTCCTCGCACCTGCGGACCCCTTCCTAGCACCTGCGGACTCGCATCTGCGGTCCCAGGTGCGCATCTGTGAAACCAGTCCAAACTTCTTATCTCGGCATCTGCGCTCAAGTCCTCGCACCTGCAAGCTCGCAGATGCGGCCAATTCTTCGCACCTGCATTCCCAGCCTTGGCCCAGCGTCTCCCGCACCTTCGCACTCCCCACGCGCACCAGTGGCCTCGCACCTGCGACCCTTTCTTCCGCAGGTGCGGAAATAGCGGAAATAGCAGAAGCAGCAGCTCCAGCTGTAATTTTCAACTTCAACAAATCCGTTAACCACCCGGAATCACCCCGATGCCCTCGGGGCCTCAACCATAAATACCAACAAGTCATATATCAACATGCAAACTTAGTCGAATCTTCGAGTCACTCAAAACAACATCCAAACACCAAATTACCCTCGGATTCAAGCCTAAGAACTTCTAAATTTCCAAATTCGGCAACCGATGCTGAAACCAACCAGACCATGTCCGAATAACCTCAAAATTTTCACACACGTCACGAATGACACTACAAACCTACTCCAACTTTCAGAATTCCATTCCGACCTCGATATCAAATTTTTCACTGCCGATCGAAATCACCAAATTTCTAATTTTGCCAATTCAAGCCTAATTCTACCACGGACCCCCAGATAATATTCTGGACACGCTCCTAAGCCCAAAATCACCATACGAGACTATTGGAATTATCAGAATTTGAATCTGAGGTCGTTTACAGATAGGTCCATATCCGGTCCACTTTTCTAACTTAATGTTTTTCAATTATGAGACTAAGTGTCTCATTTCAATCCGAGTTCCTTCTGGACCCGAACCAACTAACACGATACAACATAATATAGCTGAATGACCTAAAAAAGTAAAAATGGGAAAAATGGGGCTATAACTCTCGAAATGACCGTCCGGGTCGTTATAGTGGGGTATGTATCTCAGTGTCTAAATTGTCAACATGTGAAATATGAGCATCAGCGACCGGGTGGATCACTCCAGAAGTTAGAGATTGAAGAATGGAAATGGGAGCGGATCACTATGGATTTCGTTGTTGGGCTCCCACGGACTCAGCGAAAGTTTGATGCAGTTTGGGTGATTATGGATAGGCTGACCAAATCAGCTCATTTCATTCATGTGATTACTACTTACTCTTTAGAGCAGCTGGCTCAGGTATATATTTGCGAGATTGTCATACTTCAAGGTGTATCAGTATCTATCATCTCTGACCGGGGCACACAGTTTACCTCATAGTTTTGGAGGGCAGTACAACGTGAGTTGGGTACTCGAGTAGAGTTGTGTACATCATTTCGCCCTCATATGGACAGGCAGTCCGAACGCACTATTCAGATACTGGAGGATATGCTCCGTGCGTGTGTGATAGATTTTGGGGGTTCTTGGGATCAGTTCTTACCACTTGCAGAGTTTGCTTACAACAAAAATTACCAGTCAAGCATTCAGATGTCTCCGTATGAGGCTTTGTATGGTAGGCGGTGCCGCTCTCTAGTGGGTTCGTTCGAACCGGGCGAGGCTAGACTATTGGGTACAGACTTGGTTCAGGATGCCTTGGAAAAGGTAAAGTTGATTTAGGATCAACTTCGTACAACCCAATCTAGATAGAAGAGTTATGCAGATCGGAAGGTTCGTGATGTTACATTCATGGTTGGTGAGCGGGTATTGCTCCGGGTTTCACCTATGAAGGGTGTGATAAGGTTCGGGAAGAAGGGCAAGTTGAGCCCTAGGTATATTGGGCCTTTTGAGATTCTTGAAAGAGTTGGAGAGGTGGCTTACAGACTTGTGCTACCACCTAGTCTCTCTGCAATTCATCCAGTATTTCATGTTTCTATGCTTCAAAAATATCACGACGATCCGTCTCATGTGTTGGACTTCAGTTCGGTTCAGTTGGACAAGGATCTATCTTATGTTGAGGAACCAGTGGCTATTTTAGATAGGCAGGTTCGAAAGCTGAGGTCAAAGAACATTACTTCAGTGAAGGTTCAGTGGAGGGGTCATCCAGTCGAGGATGCGAATTGGGAGACCGAGCATGATATACGCAGCCGTTATCCACACTTATTCACCACCTCAGGTACTTTTTCTAAATTCGTTCGAGGACGAACGTTTGTTTTAGAGGTGGAGAATGTGATGACCCAAAATGTCATCTTTAAATTTAATAATTAATTCTGTGTTCTAAGACCTCAAAAAGCACTATTTATCATTCCTCGACTTGCGTACGTAATCCGTAAAATTTTCTGGAAAGTTTTTATGTGAAAAATGGATTAAAATATGAATTAGAGCTTTAAAACTCAACTGAGTTGACTTTGGTCAATATTTTGAGCAAATGGACTCGGATCAGTGTTTTGACAGTTCCGGTAGGTCCGTATCATGAATTGAGACTTGGTCGTATACCCGGAATCAAATTCCGAGGTCCCTAGCCCGAGATATGGAATTTTGATGAAAAAATAAAACTTTAAGTTTAAATAGTGACCGGATGTCGAATTATGTGCAAACGACCCCGAAATAGAATTTTGATGATTCCAACAGCTCCATATGGTGATTTTGTACTTAGGAGCGTGATCGAAATTTCATTTGGAAGTTCGTAGTGGAATTAGGCTTGAAATGCCGAAACTTAAATTTTTGGGAAGTTTGACCGAGGGGTTGACTTTTTGATATCGGGGTCGAAATCCGATTCTGAATATTTGAGTACCTCTGTTATGTCATTTATGACTTGTGCGCAAAATTTGAGGTAAATTGGAGGTGATTTGATAGGTTCAGGAGTCATTTTTAGAAATTAGAAATTTCTAAGTTCATTAGGCTTGAATCTATGAGTGATTCGTGTTTTTAGTGTTGTTGGATGAGATTGGAAGACTCGACTAAGTCTGTATGGTGTTTTAGGACTTGTTGGTATATTTGGTTGAGATCCCGAGAGGCTCGGGCGTGTTTCGGACGGTATTCAGAGTATTTTCCTTCATTTTGGCACTACTGGTAGCTGCTGATTTCTGGTATTTTAAACCTTCTCCGCGATCACGAAGATTGGGACTCGATCGCGTAGTCTTACTTGAGGCAGTGTTAATTTAGTTCTTCGCGATCGCGTGAGGTCAACCGCGATCGCATAGGTTTGGCAAGCTGTGCATCGCGATCGCGTGGCATTGTTTGCGATCGTGTAAGGTTAATTGAGGAGTGCTAAGTTTTGTGCTTCGCGATCGCGTGAAGCGGGATGCGATCGCGTAGCTTTGAGACCTTGTGACTCACGAACACGTGTAGAGGACTGCGATCGCATAGAGTTGGGAATTTTGTGCTCTGCGACCGCGTGAGGATATACGCGATCGCGTAGAGTTAATTAGGGCAGTGGTAATTTTTGCTTCGCGATCACGTATGGGTGTTCGCGATCGCGATGAGTAAATGCCTGGGCAGAATGTTTAAGTTCTGAAAACCATTTTTAACGAATTGGAGCTCGGATTGAGGAGATTTTTGAGAGATTTTCAGAGAAACGTTGGGGTAAGTGTTTTTAACTCAATCTTTGTTCGATTACCCGAATCTATCACTGTTTTTAACCTTTAATTGATGATTTAAGTTGGAAAAATTTGAAAACCCTCTTGGATAGATTTGAGGATTTGAGGGTCGAACTCTTATTGGAATTTAGTCATTTTGGTATGGTTAGACTCGTGGTTGAATGGGCGTTCATATTTCATAACTTTCGCCGGATTCCGAGACGTGGGCCCACGGGCCATTTTTGAGTTAATTTCGGATTTTTATTGAAAAATGTAGTATTTTCTTACAGAATTAATTCTATAATATTTGTTGACTGTATTGAATTAATTATGACTAGATACGAGTCGAGCGGAATTGGAAAATCGAGGAAAGAACATATTACTTGGTTAAATTGGAGCAAGTCGAGGTAAGTGACTTGTCTAACCTTGTGTGGGGGAAATTTTCCCTAGGATTGGTATTAATTGTAATGTGATAAAAGTCGTGTACACGAGGTGACGAGTGTGTACACGGACTAAATGTGAAGGATTATATTTTTAAATTGTGAAGATCACTGTTGTATATTAATTAATTTATTAAATCTTGTTGTATTCTCCATCATTGATTTGATTTGTATACTTTAAATTTGCTTGACCTTTTCCTACTAATTGTTTTACCTGTTTGGTTGAAACTTGGTTTCTTTTATTCTGTGCATTATTTGAAATTGATATTTCTTTAAATTAAAAATTATTAATATGAAGTATTTGACATTTTAAATTTGGTATTGAAGCAACGTATTAAAGATTTTGAAATATTATTTTGCTAAATTATTTATTCCTGAATATTTTTGAAAATTTTTTGTACTCATTGTGATGGAGCCGTGGGCTCTTTATTGTGGAAAAATATTATTGATGATTTATGTTGGCATGAGCCGTGAGCTCTTTATTGTGGAAAATGTCGTTGATTTATTTTGGCATATTAAAATATTTGGGCACTTGAGGTAAAAATTATGATATATTGTGATATTGATATGCATGCGGTGGTATAAGGTATGGGTATTGAAATGCATGTAGTGAGATAAGGGTGGCTTGATACGCGTGGCTAGTAGGGGTAACTACAAGAAGTCATGCGGTGTGATAAGGATGGCTAAAACGCGGGATGCTATTTCGGGAAAAATATTTTCTTTAAAATAAATTGTGAAGGCTCCCGCGGTGAGATAAGAAAATGAGATATTGTGAATTTATTTATGATTTGGGACTACGAGGCGGTACCTCGGTAGTGCCCTTGTTGATATTGATTTATGGCCATAGTTGCCTTCGATTAATTGTTGTGATTTTCATAAAGTTGAAAGGAATTTTGTTTTGATTCCGCGAGATATTATTTGCAATTATTTGGTGTCATTAAATGTGACATACTATTTGATTCATTTCCATAGTTAGTTTATCTTATTAAATTGTTTAAATATTTTTCCATGCCATTATCTATTCTCCAGTAGGGCCTGACCTGACCTCGTCACTACTCTACCGAGGTTAGTCTTGGCACTTACTGGGTACCGCTATGGTGTACTCATACTATGCTTCTGTACATCTTTTTGTGCAGACCCAGGTACATCTTACCAGTCTAGACGTCAGTGAGTTACCTGCGCACGGAGATTTTGAGGTATATCTGCCAGCGTCCGCAGACTCCGGAGTCCCCTTCAATCATTTTTAGGTTGTTTCCTTATTTTTCTTTAGACCTTGATACATAGAGACATTGAGAATAAAATTTTTAGAAGCTTGTAACTTATTTCTACCGGGTTTTGGGAGTTGTAATTATTTGAATTGTGGTTTATTTATTTCAGATATTTATGATTATTCCGCATTGATAGGCTTACTTAGTCTTACAGACTAGGTGCCATCACGACCTCCTACAGAGGGAATTTGGGGTCGTGAAATATATACTATATACTTAGTATATATATATATATATATATATATATATATACTAAGTATATATACACACACACACACACACATCTTAATATAGCTAATGTTATATCGAATATGGCTTATATACTATACACTTAGTATATATACTACATTATACTATAGATATATATATATAATATACTATACTATATATATATATATATATATATATATATATATATATATATATATATATATACATCTTAATATAGCTAATGTTATATCGAATATAGCTTATATACTATACACTTAATATATATACTACATTATACTATATATATATATATATCGAATATATATATATATATATATATATCGAATATAGCTTATATATATATATATATACTATACTATACTTGTGATGACCCAAAATGTTATCTTTATATTTAATAAGTAATTATGTGTTCTAAAACCTCGAAAAGCACTAATTATCATTCCTCGACTTGCGTGTGAAGTCCGTACAATTTTCCGGAAAGTTTTTATTTGAAAAATGGTTTAAAATGTGAAATAGAGAGTTAAAACTCTACTGAGTTGACTTTGGTCAACATTTTGAGCAAACAGACTCGGATCAGTGTTTTGATAGTTCCGGTAGGTCCGTACCGTGATTTGGGACTTGAGCGTATGCCCGGAATCGAATTCCGAGGTCCCTAGTCCGAGATATGGAATTTTGATGAAAAATTAAAAGCTTGAAAGTTGAATAACTTTTTTAGAATTTACTGATGTTGGATTTATTGACACCGGGTCCATATTTTGGTTTCGGAGCCCGGTATAGGTCCACTATAATATTTATGACTTGTCTGCCGCATTTGGTGAGAAACGGAGTTGATTTGACGTGATTCGAACATCCGGTTGTAAAAATATAAGTTTTAAAGTTTTCTTGAAAATCTCCTTTCATTTGGTGTCCGATTCGTAGTTCTAGGTATTAGTTCGGTGATTTGATCGCGCGTGCAAGTTCGTATGATGTTTTAGGATTTGTGTGCAAGTGCTTTGGAGCTCCAAGGGCTCGGGTGAGTTTCGGATGGGCTACGGGATGATTTCGGAATTAGGAAATCTGGTTTCTACAGACTTCAGGCTTCTGGTGTGTTCTTCTTCGCGTTCGCGAAGGTACTCTCATGAACACGAAGAGAAAATTAGGGCTGACACGTTTTTTGCTTCGCGTTCGTGATAGAGTGAACGCGTTCGCGAAGGCTTGAGGTGCAAAGCTTTGCGTTCGCGATCAAAGCCTCGTGTTTGCGAAATGGACATCCAGCATTTAGTGCACATTCAGCTCCTATCAGTGCACCACCACTCCAGAGTTACTACATCGGTTATCCGGCCCATTTGGGTTAGCTTCAGCTTCAGCAGCCACGACATCAGGATATGTGTTATGAGTGTGGGAACATTGGTCACATCAGGAGGTATTTCCCTAGATTGGCGAGTAACAGATCTCGGCAAGATTCTCGTGCCATCATACCGGAACAGGTTGCTTCACCGCCTGCTCAGCCAGCTAGAGGTAGGGGTCAGACAGCTAGAGGTGGAGGTCAGGCCATTAGAGGTGGAGATCATACCATTGTAGGTGGAGGTCAGACCGTTAGAGGTGGAGTCCAGCCAGTTAGAGGCCGTTCCGGTGACGCAGTTTAGAGTGGTGGGGCCCAGCCCCGATGTCATGACCCAAAATCCCATCACAGGTGTCGTGATAGCACCTAGTCTCTAAGACTAGGTAAGCCGATTTAGATTACTTTTTGAAGCCATTTTTTTTTATAAAAACTAACAGCGGAAATAATTCCAATACACAACCTCCCAAGACCGGTAGTACTAAGTCACTGTCACGACCCGAAATTTCCCACTGACGGGATCGTGATGGCGCCTAACATTTCACTTGCTAAGCAAGCCAACGTTAGAGAATCATTAAACCAATTCCTTATTTCCATTCAGTAATTAGCAATAATTAACTAAGATGAAATATAATAAGTGCGGAATATCATAAAATTGTATTAATTACTACCATCCGGATCTGGAGTCACAATTCACAAGCATTCTAGAATTTACTACAACTAATAGTATGAAAGAAATAAAACTGTCTGAATAAAAGAAACAGTAGAACAGAAAATATAGACGGAGACTTAAAGGTCTGTGAACACCGACAGATCTACCTTGAGTCTTCGGACATTGGACCAATAGCAAAATTCTCGATCAACCCGAGCCGGTATCAAAATCAGCACAGAAAGTGCAGAGTGCAGTATCAGTACAGCCGACCCCATATACTGGTAAGTGTCAAGCCTAACCTCGATGAAGTAGTGACGAGGCTAAGGCAAGGCGCCTACAAATCAACCTGTACAATTCAACAGTGTATATACAAATAACAGAAATGAAGAACTAAACAGGAAATGTCGGGAGGGGAACATACTGAGGGGAATACAAGATGAAGAACTATAACAGAATGATCACCGGAGCAGTCAATATACCATGAATCAACAGGAATAGTGAATACAGTAAAGAAAAATGCACGGCATCACCCTTCGTGCTTTTACTCTCAATCTCACCATAAAATTAATAGAAACGGTACGACATCACCCTTCGTGCATCAACTCTCATATCATGGCATGAAATCACCCTTCGTGCATTAACACTCATAATATGACACGGCATAACACTTCGTGCATTAACACTCATAATATGGCATGGCATCACATTTCGTGCATTAACACTCACAATATGGCACGGCATCACCCTTCGTGCATTAATACTCACAATATGGCACGACATCACCCTTCATGCATTAACACTCACAATATGGCGCGGCATCACCCTTCGTGCATTTACAGTCATAATATAGCACGGCATCACCCTTCGTGCATTAACACTCATAATATGGTACGACATCACCCTTCGTGCATTAACACTCTCCCTTACCATAATACAATGCATAAATAACAAGAGGGAGATAGAATAACAAGTACAAACCTTACTTCAATATTTGGTTCCATAACATCAATCTCAACTTTGAAATAAAACTCAATTATCACCAGAAAATTCGTAAACATGATAAGAAAGATAAATTGAACAACACTAGTATAACACATAACAATTAGGCATAGGAATGAAACAATATACGAAAAACTGAGAAACATGGAAAAACAGGTAAATTGGTGGCGCATAAGTACTCGTCAACTCACATATATGCCACTCACATGAATTTCACTTAGCAAATAATCTAAGGTTCCTAATTCCCTCATGTCAGGGTTAGACACAATACTTACCTCTCTCCGAAGGCCACTTAATTCTCAATCACAGCTTTTCCTTTGGAATTCACCTCCAAACCACTCTTATCTATCCAAAAATGACTCAATAATATCAAAAATTGCTTAAGAAATCAATTATATTGCATAAATTAAATTCACCAAATTTTCCTCCAAAAAGTTGAAAAATCGAACCCGGGCCCGCTTTGTCAAAACCCGAGGTTCGGACCAAATCCCATTTACCCATTCACCCCCGAGCCCGAATATGTAATTAGTTTTGGAATCCGACCTCAAATTGAGGTCTAAATCCCCAAATTTCTGAAATCCCTAGTTTCTACCCAAAACCCCTAATTCTACCATGAAAACCTTAGATTTTAGGTTGAAATCTTGTAAAATGTAGTGAAAGATTGAAAGAATCCAGTATAGAATCACTTACATATGATTTGAGAAATAAGTGATCTTTGGAAAATCGCCTCTTGTGTTTAGGTCTTGAAAATTTGGGAAATGAATGAAAATTCCTGTCCAAAAGTCATTTTGATCAGCTGCAGATGTCGCATTTGCGACCTGAGCTTCGCAAATGCGAAGCTCACAAATGCGAAGGAGTCATCGCAAATGCGAAGCCCTTCACACTTTTGCTGACTTCGCAAATGCGAAGATAAGTTCACAAAGGCGAACCTTGAATCTTCGCAAATGCGACTAAATGATCGCATTTGCCATCACTGCCCTTCCCCGACTCCTTGGCAAATGCGAAAACTATTGGCCCATCTTCTCTTCGCATTTGCGATGAGAAGTTCGCAAATGCGAACCTCTCAAAGGTCGAAATTGCGATGCCTGATCTCGCAAATGCGAGATCAGAGGCCTGCAATAATATCAGATGCACCAACAGTGTTTTCCAAGCCAAATCTCACTCTGTAGCCTATCTGAAACTCCCCCGAGCCCTCGGGGCTCTAAATCAAAGGTGCACACAAGTCTAAAAATATCATACGAACTTGCTCGCATGATCAAATCGCCAAAATAACACCTAGGACTATGAATTTAGCACCAAATCAAATAAAATTCTCAAGAACACTTTAAAATTCATATCTTCTGAACTGGACGTCCGAATCACGTCAAATCAACTCCGTTTCTCACCAAATTTCACAGACAAGTCTTAAATATCATAATGAATCTGTACCGGGCTCCGAAACTAAAATACGGACCCAATACTAACAATGCCAAATATCAATCAATTCCTAAAAACAAATAATTTTCAGACTTTTAATTCTCATAAAAAATTCATAACTCAAGCTAGGGACCTCCGAATTTGATTCCGGGCATATGCCCAGGTCCCATAATTCGATACGGACCTACTGAAACTATCAAAGCATGGATCCGGGCCCGTTTACCAAAAATGTTGATCAAAGTCAATAAAAATCAACTTTTAAGGCAATAATTCTTATTTTCATTAGTTTTCAACATAAAAGCTTTCCGGAAACCTGCCGGATTGCGCACGCAAATCGAAAAGGGTAAAAATGATATTTTTAAGGCTTAAGAGCACAGATTCGAGTTCTAAAACATAAGATGACCTTTTGGGTCATCACATTCACGAACATTAACTGAATACATGGAATGATCACGAGGACCGAATATACAATACTATTTGATTACAAATTAACAGTACAATGAAATGAAAAGACTCTTAGGGACTGCGAAGGCCAAGCAGCTCTACCTTGAATCCTTACGATCGCGCTTTAACTCTGCTCAAGTCCGATATCTCCAATACCTGGCTCTGCACAAAAATGTGCAGAAGTGTAGTATGAGTACACCACGGTCGGTACCCAGTAAGTATCAAGACTAACCTCAGTGGAGTAGAGACGAGGTACAGTCAAGACACTCACTATCACTCAACAATTAATAAACACAATTACACCCAACTAAATCAAGCCCTTCAAATAAATGTCTTTCACATATAATTCTTCCATATAATACTTTCTAAGTAATAATCCTTTCAAATAAATATTTTGAATATAATTCTTTCAATTAAAAAGTCATCATGTGACCACATTTCATAATCATAAAAATACGGGTTTCAGCCCATTTTCATATTTTTCGTAAACACAGGTCTCTACCCATTTTCATATTTCTATGGCACCTCGTGCCCATAATTAAATATCATATTTTCCCGGCACCTCGTGCCCTCATTTCATATCACAACTGCACGGACAATTCACGTGCCAATTATCATTATCATTTCATCACAACACCTCGTTCCCACATTTCATATCACAACTGCACGGACAATTCACGTGCCAAATATCCTCATTATTTACTCAAGGCACCTCGTGCCCACATTTTATTTTTTAATCCGCCTGGCAATAGCCACATGCTCTCAATTTCAATATAAATCAGATTGTTATCAATTTACCAACAATAAGACAAATTGCACAAGGTATAAAAATAAACACAAGAAAATCACATCACATGAAAATTATCAACACCACAACCCCACATCATCACATATAGTCTCTGACAATAGCCACCCTTATCGCTCCTATTGCCACCCTTATCGCTCCTATATCCTCCCTTATTGCTCCACCCAGACAATATCAATAGCCACCCTTATCGCTCATATTGCCACTCTTATCGCTCCTATAGCCACCATTATCGCTCCTATAGCCACCCTTATCGCTCTGCCCAGACAATATTCCAACAAACATAACAACAGTAAAATGCTAAACTTATACCCATATAATATTAACGGTGAAATGCCACCCTTATCTCCCTAAAATAATAACTCACACAACACAATAATTTACACGGAAAATTAACACGACAATATAATAAAATCAATTCATATCAAAATTTGCCTAATGGCCACAACCAAATTCCAAAGATATAACAAAATCAATTAATTTCACAACAAATAGCCCAAGTCTCCACACAATGTATATAACACCTAAAAACAATCAATAGATATAGAAATTACTCAGCATAAAGCAAAACCTTCATTAATTGTCACGACCCAAAATCCAACTAGTCGTGATGGCACCTAACTCAACCCGCTAGGTAAGCCAACTTTCAATTATCCAATTTCAATAATCATTATTAAAGCAATTTAAGTGAATAAAGATCCTGATCTTATACAATCCCCAAGAACTAGTAGTACAAATCATCAGCTTCTAAGAATAGAGTATACAAAGCGGAAATGAAATAAATACATAGTCTGTTTGAATAATACATAAACAGAGCTTTTATAAATCTAAGGCTACCCTGAACAAGAGGCAGCTACAACAGGAACGCAGGTACATCTTCAAATCCCGCAACCATCGAGCACAGCAACAACATCAGCCAACATCTGCACGCAATGTGCAGAAGTGTAGTATCAGTACAACCGACCCCATGTACTGAGTAAGTAACAAACCTAGCCGTAGGTTGAAAGTAGTGACGAACTTCCACCAAGGTCGGGTCCAAAATCCATAGTCCACAACAATCCATAACAACATAAAGCAAATAATACCAGAAGTAACTCAGGGATAAAATACTCATCCAAATAATGATTTCAAAAATAGTAGTTCTTTCTTTCAAATACATCAGTGAATACCCAAATCGTTTGCCGAAGTTTCCAATAATATGAATAGTTTGAAAATAACCAATAAATTTCTCCAAAAATCTTTTCAATAATAAATAATATGTTTCATTTTCCTTTCGGATAACCCGTGTAAAACAAATGCATCACTATGCCCATCTGTCAAAATGTGTGAGAAATCATGAATGATGTGATGTTGTACAACATGAGGAAAAATAAATCTCTATGCCTGTATGTCATGTGTGCATGCCAAATGCGATGCAACTCAGTGATAAAATCATAAATAGCCTCTCGGGCAGAACATCACTCATATAAAGCCCCTCGGGCAAACCTCACAGTCACTCGTGCCACTTGGGTATACCTCACAATCATTCTTGCCACTCGGGCATACCTCACAATCACTCTTGCCACTCAGGCATACCTCACAATCACTCTTGCCTCCCAGTCACTCAGCACTCGGCACTCGGCACTCGGCACTCTCACTCAGTAGGTACCTGCGCTCACTGGGGGTGTGTACAGACTTCGGAGGGGCTCCTTCAGCCCAAGCGCTATAATCTGCATCGACAACTCACTTGCTGCACGGACAACTCACGTGCTATAATATCATATCAGAATCCGTACGGACAACTCACAAGCCATAATAAGCCAATAATACATGCTGCAGGCGGGTAGCCCCTTAAGATTGAGTCTTCTATGTTGATTGTAGTCCATGCACGCGAGACGACGAGTGCGTGCTCCGACTTATTTGTGAAAAGTTGGCCTTTTAGGATTCATAGGTCCTTATATTCACTGAGTATGAAGTTGTTCTTGATATGATTAAGTTCCTATTTACTAGTTTCATCTCTACATGTTTTAATTAGAATTAATTGCTTTCAGGATTCACTCTTATTGCCTATTTGACTCTTATTTGACTTAACTGAAGATTTTACCTCCTCTATTGTCATGCTATCTTTTCATAACTGTTTATCTTTATTTGAAATTATTATTATATCATCTTATAATTTGTTCAGTCTTAATTGGGGTTATGATCATCTTTTCGCTGCTTATCCTTAATTAAATTGTTGAAAATTCTTAGTAATTCCTCAACCTTAAAAGAAGTTTTAGATATCCTATATATTAGTCGACTTGTTTTATTTGGAATTATTTGAGTCATGTTAGTTTCCCTATGGTTGAAATGTATATTGTGGGATTGTTGATACAATTAGTTTCCCTTTGTTGAGTTGTTCTCTTTACGCCTAGCATTCTTTACTGTGGTTATTCCTTGTGAATTGGTTCTACCATTTCTTTGTGAATTAAAGTTCTTGAGTTGATTTACTTGTCGTACTTTGTATTATTGTCATTGTTGTTGTTGTACTTGTTGTGGTGATGCACGAGGTTTCTGCCGTGCGGTTGTTATTATGGGATTGCATGAGGTTTCTGCCGTGCTATTGTTACCATTGATATTTGTACATGCGGCGTGACAAGGCAGGATATGTATATATATATGTGGGTTGCGCATGTGGCGAGACAAGGTAGGAACATTATTATGCACGTGTGGCGAGACAAGGCGGGCATTTAGGTTACTATTGCACACATGGCGAGACAAGGTGGGCTGTGTCAGGGATTGATTTATGATGATTTATGGCCTGGGGGCATTCTTGTTGTTGATATTTATGTAGAGGTATACGTACCTGTGTGAGCTTTATGTTGTGAAAGCTGTGAGAAAATATTCTACGTGTTGTCCGTTCTTCTTCTTCCTTATGCTTATTTGCTGGTATGGACTATGTTAGGACACTTGCACAAACATACACGTAGTTAAGCACTCTTATCGGATAAGAGGTGTTCTTGATATTGTTGAGCATAGATGCTCACCCTTGTTTACTTGCCTTCTATGTAAGAATGGCTCTATTGGCACGTGAGTCGTCAGTGTGGTTATGAGGTGTTATGAGGGCACAGGATGCCAGGTGTTAGGGTTCAGGTATTGAGACACGTGAGTTGTGAATTGTCCGAGGTTCGGTACCTCGTGGAGTTGTTGACTAAAACCTAATGTAAAAGCGGTTGTAATTACTGAGTTATTACTTTTCCTTGTTGTATTCGTGATTCCGGATTTAGGTTGTGTTCCACTCACTTTGTCTGCGTCATTTTCATGATATTCCGCTGATACTTCTTGTTTTTTGCTTTAATGCCATTACTGTATTGTGAGCCATATTGCATAGTCTTTATATAGACATCATACTTCTGTTATTCATGTACTTGTATCTGTTCAGTTTATTAGACCAGTGGATGTCTTGACTGTTCCTCGTCACTACTCCACTGAGGTTAGTCTTGATACTTACTAGGCACCGCTATGGTGTGCTCATGCTACTCTTCTGCACATTTTTGTGCAGATCCAGGTACTTGTTCGTTAGCTAGTTGTGTGGACAGTTGCTGTGGAGACTCAAGGTAAACCTGTTGCTGCGTTCGCAGGCTTCAGAGTCACCTCCCAGTTTTCGTTTTGCACTGTTTATTCTTATTTTTGGATAGTTGTATCTAGAAGTTTTCTAGCAAACACTATGTAGAGCTTATGAATTGTACTACCGGTTTTGGGAATTTTAAGAGATTCTATTTAAATAATGTTGTTATTTTAATTATTGTTAGGCTTACCTAGTCCCTAAGACTAGGTGCCATCACGATACCCAACGGACGAAAAATTGGGTCGTGGCAGAAATTCCTAAGTTCTACCCAAAAATCATAATTTCACTATAAAAATTCTAGATTCTAGGTTGAAATGTTGTTATAAGATGTAAAAGATTGAAAGAAAAGAGTAAGGAATCACTTACCTATGATTTGTGGAAGATTTGGTCTTTGGAAAATCGCCTCTTAAGGTTTAGGGTTTTGTAAATATGAAGAATGAATGAAAAATCCCGTCTAAGCCCCTTTTACTCAGCTGCAGGTGTGGCAATTGCGACCTGATCTTCGCAAATGCGAAGGAACAATCGCAATTGTGATGCCCTTCATAATCCCGTTGTCTTCGCAAATGCGAGGAAAGTGTCGCATTTGTGACCACTGAACCTCGCAAATGCGAGTATACGTTCGCATTTGCGAACCTGCCCTTCCCAGACTCCCTTCGCAATTGTGAAGGTAACCTCGCAAATGCGAGAACTGCTGGCCCAGGCTTCTGATCACAATTGCGATGAAAGCCTTGCATTTGCGGACCCTGTTATGTTAGCATTTGCGATGCCTGATCTCGCACGTGCGAGATCAGAGGCCTGCAGCAGGTTCAATTATACAAGCAAAATTTTCTAAGTTCAAAACATCCTGTGGCCTATCCGAAACTCACCCGAGTCCTCAAGGATCCAAACCAAACATGCACACAAGTCTAAAAACATCATACGAACTTGCTCAGGCGATCAAATCGCCATAATAACACCTAGAACTGCGAATTTAGCACCAAATCAAATGAAATTCTCAAGAACACTTTAAAATTCATATCTTCTCAATTGGACGTCCGAATCACGTCAAATCAACTCTGTTTCTTACCAAACTTCACAGACAAGTCTTAAATATCATAATGAACCTGTACCGGGCTCCAGAACCAAAATACAGACCCGATACTAACAATGCCAAATATCAATCAATTCTTAAACATAAATAATTTCCAGACTTTTAATTTTCATCAAAAAATCATAACTTGAGCTAGGGACCTCCGAATTCGATTCCGGGCATACGCCCAGGTCCCATGATTCGAGACAGACCCATCGGGACCGTCAAAACACGGATCCGGGACTGTTTACCAAAAATATTGACCGAAGTCAACTAAAATTAACTTTTAAGGCATAAATTCTTATTTTCATCAATTTTTAACATAAAAGCTTTTCTGAAACCTGCCCGGACTGCGCACACAAATCGAGGAGGCTAAAAATGATATTTTTAAGGCTTAAGAGCGCAGATTCGAGTTCTAAAACATAAGATGACCTTTTGGGTCATCACATAATTAAATCCTTCAATTTCAATAAAAATTCAAATTTATCAAATAGCTATACAAGCTGCAACTCAATTACAATAAATTTCTAATTTATCAAATAGCTTTACAAGCTACAATTCAATTGTCCAAAAATCATATAATTATTATTATTATCAAGCACGATTTCTGCCGAGGTCGTACGACCCGATCTGGAGTTTCGTGTACACTGCTGAGGGACGTGTGGCACGATCCATAGATGCATCTATCCTGTCGAGGCGTTCGGTCTGCTCCACAAGAAAAGAGGACATTTTTTATGTACCTCCGGAATGAGAGTATATTTATTATAAGATAAATTCAGGAGGATGAACAATTTCTCTTAACAATTAATTAATTTAAATAGAAAATCAAGTATATGAGATTTCCATCCTTTAATATTTTTATCTAACAATTCACAATATATATATATATATATATATATATATATATATATCAAATAATATTAGTTAAACAAAGAATACAATTTACACAAGTAATTCATGCTTTGAGTTCTAAACTAACCGGACTTTAGTATTAATAGTAGCTACGCACGGACTCTCGTCACCTCGTGCGTACGTAACCCCCACAATTAGCAACAATTATTTAATTTTAATCACCTATGAGGTAATTTTTCCCTCACAAGATTAGACAAGAGACTTACCTCGACTTGCTCCAATGAAATCCACTAGTAGACCCTTTCCTCGATTATCCAACACTGTCTGGCTCGAATCTAGCCAAAATAATTCGTTACAATCATTAAAATTTATAGGAATCAATTCTATAAGAAAATACTATATTTTCAATAAAATTTCGAAATTAATTAAAGATTCGTCTGTGGGGCCCACGTCTTGGAATCCAACGAAAGTTACGAAATCCCACAACCCATTCAATTATGAGTCCAACCATACCAATTTACTCAAATTCGACTCTGAATCGATACCGAAATCTCGAAAATTTATTTCTATGAGATTTCAAAAAAATTCCCAAATTTCAATCTAAAAACACTAATTAAATGGCGAAACCAATGATATATTTGTGTATATAAACTAAATTTGAGTTTGAATCACTTACCCCAATGTCTTTCCTTGAAAATCTATCCAAAATCGCCTCTGCTCAAACACAGGCTCGAGCCTGGATCTTGGTCATGGCCTCGGTTATGGCATCGAGCCAGAGCCTTCGATTGTGACCCTCGATCTTGGGTCTCGATCCTGGCCCTCGAGCCTTTCCTTCGATCATGACCCTCGAGCCTTGCCTTCGATCATGGCCCTCGAGCTGGACCTTCGATCATGGCTTCGATACACAGCTCGAGCTTGAGCCTCGTCAAACCTAGGCTCGATATCTGGGCTCGATACCTCGACTCAATACCTGGGCTCGATACCTGGGCTCGATATCTGGGCTCGAGAAGAGGGAAAAAATTACAGTAGCTTTTTAAGTCCAACTCTTGATCCGTTAACCATCCGAAACTGACCCGAGGCCCTTGGGACCTCCACCAAATATACCAACAAGTCCTAAAACATCGTACGAACTTTTTTGATACCTCAAATCACATAAAACGACGCTAAAATCATGAATCATGCTCCAATTCAAACTAAATGAAACTTAGAATTTTCAACTTCTATATTCGATGTCGAAACCTATCAAATCAAGTCCGACTGATCTCAAATTTTGCACACAAGTCATAAATAACATAACAGAGCTATGAAAATTTTCAGAACTGGATTCCGACTCCGGTATCAAAAAGTCAACTCCCCGGTCAAACTTCCAAACTTAAATTTTTGTTTAAGCCATTTCAAGCCTAATTTCACTACAGACTTCCAAATAAAAATTTCAATCACGCTCCTAAGTCCAAAATCATCATACGGAGCTGTTGGAATCATCAAAATTCTATTCCAGGGTCGTTTGCACATAATTCGACATCCGGTCACTATTTGAACTTAAACTTCCATATCTCGGGCTAGGGACCTCGGAATTTGATTCCAGGCATACGCCCAAGTCTCAAATCACGATACGGACCTACCGGAACTGTCAAAATACTTATCGGATTCTGTTTGCTCAAAATGTTGACCAAAGTCAACTCAGTTGAGTTTTAAAGCTCTAATTCACAATGTAATCCAATTTTCACATAAAAACTTTTCGAAAAATTTTACGGACTATGCACGCAAGTCGAGGAATGATAAATAGTGCTTTTTGAGGTTTTACAACACAGAATTAATTATTAAATTTAAAGATGACATTTTGGGTGATCACATTCTCTACCTCTAAAACAAACATTCGTCCTCGAACGGGTTTAGAATTATCCTTGAAGTGCTTAATAAGTGTGGATATATGCTCCGCATGTTTTCCTCGGCCTCCCAAGTCGCTTCCTCGACTAGTTGGCCCCTCCACTGGACTTTTACTGCAGAAATCCTCTTGGACCTCAACTGTCGAACCTGTTTATCAATAATGGCAACTGGATCCTCTTCATAACCCAAGCTATTATCTAGCTGAACTATGTTGAAGTCTAACACATATGATAGGTCGGCATGATACTTCCGGAGCATAGATACATGGAAAACTGGATGAACTCCCGATAGACTGGGTGGCAATGCAAGCTCATAAGCAACCTCCCCAACTAGTCTCAACACTTCAAATGGGTCTATAAACCTTGGGCTCAATTTCCCTTTTTTCCCAAATCTCATGATTCCCTTCATCAGCGAAACTTTCAAGAGAAATTTTTCACCTACCATAAATGATAAATCACGCACTTTCTGATCCGCGTAACTCTTATGTCTGGACTATGTTGTACGAAGTCGCTCCTGAATTAACTTTACCTTTTCAAAGGCATCCTTCACCAAATCAGTACCATATAACTTAGCCTCACTGGGCTCAAACCACCCGATGGGCGAACGACATCGCCAACCATATAAAGCCTCAAATGGAGCCATCTCGATGCTGGATTAGTAACTGTTATTATAAGCAAACTCGGCCAAATGCAAGAAACGATCCCACTGACCTCCAAAGTCAATCACACATGCCTTGATCATATTCTCCAAAATATGAATTGTCCGCTCTGTCTGCCCGTTGGTATGCGTATGAAAGGTTATGCTGAGCTCTACACGGGTCCCCAATTCACCCTGTACTGCTCTCCAGAAATGTGAGGTAAACTAAGGGCCTCTATCTGATATCATAGAAATTGGCACCCCGTGCAACCGAACTATCTCCTGAATATAAATTTGGGCCAACCTCTCTGAAGTATACATAGTCACAACATGAATAAAATGTGCCGACTTGGTCAACCTGTCGACAATGGCCCAAAGTGCATCAAACTTCCTCAAAGTCCGCGGCAACCCAACTACAAATTCCATAGTGATGCGTTCCCATTTCCAATCTGGTATAGTCATCTGCTGAAGTAAGCCGCCTGGCCTCTGGTGCTCATATTTAACTTGCTGATAATTTAGACACCTAGCTACATACTCAACTATGTCCTCTTTCATTCATCTCCACCAATAATGCTGCCTTAAATCACGATACATCTTCCTAGCACCTGGATGAATAGAATACCGGGAACTGTGTGCTTCCTCTAGGATCTCTTTCCTTAGTCCATCCATATTAGGAACACATAGACGATCCTAGAGTCGCAGAACACCATCCGCGCCAATAGTAACTTCCTTGGCACCACCTAGTAGTACCGTTTCTCGAAGAACCATTAAGTGTGGATCATTATACTGGCGAGCCTTGATCTGTTTAAATAGTGAATATTGAGCTACAACACATGCAAGAACTTGGTTGGGCTTTGAAATATCCAGTTGTACAAGTCTGTTGGCCAAGGACTGAATATCTGAAGCCAATGGCCTCTCCTCTGCTGAAATGAAAGCCAAACTACCCATACTCTCCGCCTTTCTATTCAAGGCGTCTGCAACCACATTTGCCTTGCCCGGATGATATAGGATAGTAATATCATAATCTTTCAGTAACTCAAGCCATCTGTGCTGTCTCAAATTTAGGTCCCTCTGCTTGAACAAATGCTGCAAACTGCGATGATCAGTGTAAATTTTACAAAACACCCCATAAAGATAATGCCTCCAAATCTTAATAGCGTGACCAATCGCAGCTAACTCCAAATCATGTATCGGATATTTCTACTCGTGGGGCTTCAACTAACGTAAAGCATACGCAATAACTCGCCCTTCCTGCATTAATATACAACCCAAACCAACGCGTGAAGCATCACAATACACTGTATACATTCTCGAACCAGAAGGCAACACGAACACTGTTGCTGTAGTCAATGCTGTCTTGAGCATATGAAAGCTCACTTCACAATCATCAGACCATCGGAATGGAGCACCCTTCTGGGTTAATTTGGTCAAAGGTGCTGCGATAGATGAAAACCCTTCCACGAACCGATGATAATAACCTGCTAAACCCAGAAAACTCCTGATCTCAGTCGCCGAAGTGGGACGAAGCCAATTTTGAACTGCCTCAATCTTTTTGGGATCAACCTTAATACCATCACCCGATACAATATGCCACAAAAATGCTACAGACTCTAGCCAAAACTCACATTTAGATAACTTAGCATATAGCTTTTGTTCCCGCAATGTCTGAAGCACTACTCTCATATGCTGCTCGTGCTCCTCCTTACTGCGCGAGTAGATCAAAATGTCATCAATAAAGACAATGACAAACGAATCAATATATGGCCTGAATACCATGTTCATCAGATCTATAAACGCTATTGGGGCGTTAGTTAAACCGAAGGACATCACCAGAAACTCATAATGACCATATCTAGTCCGAAAAGCAGTGTTTGGAACATCCGAATCCCGAATCTTCAGCTGATGGTACCCCGACCTCAAGTTGATCTTAGAGAATACACTAACACCCTGCAACTGGTCAAATAGATCATCAATACGCGGCAACGAGTACTTGTTCTTAATAGTGACTTTGGTCAGTTGACGATAATCAATACACATCCGCATTGTTCCATCTTTCTTCTTCACAAATAATATCGGTGCACCCCGAGGCGATACACTCGGTCTGACGAACCCTTTGGCTAGTAACTCCTTAAGCTATTCTTTCAATTCGTTTGGAGCCATGCGATACGGTGGGATAGATATAGGCTGGGTATCTGAAGACAAGTCAATACAGAAATCAATATCATAATCAGATGGCATACCTGGAAGATCTGATGGAAATAAATCGGAGAACTCCCGAACTACAGGTACTAAATCAATAGCCGGAGTCTCTGTAGTAGTATCCCAAACATAGGCTAGATAAGCCAAACAACCCTTCTCAACCATGTGTTGAGCCTTTATAAAAGAAATAACTCGATTAAATGAACTAACAGGTGAACCCTTCCACTCCAGCTTAGGCAATGCTGGAATAGCCAAGGTAACAGTCTTGGCATGACAATCTAGAATAGCATGATATGGAGATAACCAGTCCATGCCCAGAATAATTTCAAAATCGATCATCTCAAGCAATAAGAGATCTGCTCTAGTTTTATAACCGTAGAATGTAATAATACAGGATCGGTAGATCCGGTTCACAACAACAGAATCGCCCACAGGAGTGGACACATAAACAGGAGTACTCAAGGACTCACGAGAAACATCCAGGAATGGAGAAAATAGAGATGACACATATGAATACGTAGATCCTGGATCAAATAATACTGAGGCATCTTTGCCGCAAACAGAAATAATACCTGTAATCACGGCATCTGAGGCCTCTGCATCTGGTCTGGCCGGAAAAGCATAGAACCGAGCTAGAGCGCCAACTGGCCAGCCTCCGCATGGCCGACCTCCACCTCTAGGATGGCCCCTACCCACTTATCCTCCACCTCTTGGTGGTTGGACTACTGGTGGAGCAACTGGTGCGGTAATCATAGGCTGCTGACCCTGCTGCACTGGTCTACCCCCACAGTCTGGGGTAGAATCTCCGCATGTGACTGGGATCCCCGCACTTGTAACAACTTTTCGGTGCGATAAGCTGCTGACTAGAAGTCTGGCCTTGGTGACCTGAATACCCACTAAAAGAACCCTGAATAGTTGGTGGGCAATAAGAACTCTCTGGTATAGCACTAAGATAGGGTCACATTGGAGCACCTCGAGGAGGCAGTGGTGCTGGATATGGGGGCCTGCTGGACTGCCCTCTCACGAACTGACCTCTACCCCTAGACGGAGCACCTCTGAACTCTCCAGAATACCTAAACCGCTTATCTCTAGTAACCTTCTCTCAGCTACGCTGACGTACACCCTCAATCCTCCGGGTTATCTCCACGACTAGCTCATAAGAAGTACCTATCTCAACTTCTCGAGCCATAGTGGCGTGAATGCCAGTACGTAAACCCATAACAAGCCTCCGCACTTTCTCCGCCTCATTAGGGAGTATCATAAGTGCATGGCGAGATAACTCAGAAAACCATGCCTCATAATCGGTCAATGACATCTGACCCTGCTGGAGCTGCTCAAACTGAAACCTCAACTCTTCTCTTTGGAAGGGTGGAATATACCTGTCCAGGAAGATACGGGTGAACCTGTCCCAAGTCATGGGAGGAGAATCTACTGGTCTGCTAAGAATATAAGACTGCCACCATCTACGGGCTCTGCCCTCTAGCTGAAAAGTAGCAAAGTCTATTCCATGAGACTCTAATATCCTCATATTGTACAGTCTATCCTTGCACCGATCAATGAAATCCTGGGGATCCTCATGTCACTCACCCCAAAAGACAGGAGGATGTAGTCTAGTCCATCTGTCCAATAGTTTCTAAGGATCAGCGGCTACAACTGGCCTGGGCTCAGGCGTAGCTGCTGCCACTGGCGGGGCTCCACCCACGGGTAGTGCACCCTGGGTCTGATATACAGCAGCTGCCTGTCCATGAGCTTGTGAGGTAGGGGTCTATGCTCCCCCGCCCACCAGAGATGGGGTTGGGTTTGCCGGAAATAAACCGGCCTGAGTTATATTATCGATGAACCGTAGCATACGACCCATGACATCCTGAAATCCCGGTGCAGATGTGAAATCCACCGGAGCTGGCTCTGCCATAGGCACCTCACCCTGCTCCTCAACAATGGGATTCTCTACTGGACCCACTGACAGCATAACTGGAACAGTCATGGGACGTCCTCGCCATCTACCACGAGCTGGAGCCCTCCCTCGGTCTCTGCCTCGGCCTCTAGCAACTGGGGGAGTAGCTCTTCCCTGGTCTGGAACCTCATTAGAGACCGTTCTCACCATCTGTGAGAGAATAATCGAAGGATATTTAGAACTACATCAATTTCACGATGGGATGAAGAAGGGTAATTTCCTAACACCCTATAGCCTCTCGAAGATAAGTACAGACGTCTCCGTACCGATCCGCAAGACTCTATTAGGTCTGCTCATAACTTGTGAGACATATGTGAACCTAGTGCTCTGATACCATGTTGTCACGACCCAATTTCACATATAGGTCGTGATGGCACCCAACACTATAACTAGGCAAGCCAACTAATAAATTAAACATATATCGATAAAATTTAAATCCAAGAAAAATAATAAGACACAAAATTCTACCAATGTGTGTGCCAAGACCTGGTGTCACAAGTGTATGAGCATCTAGTAGATTATACAAAACCTCTACTACTGTCTGAAATAATAATAAAAAAATAGACAGAATGAAAAACAAAATACAAGGAGAGACACTAGTAGCTGCAGAACGGCTCAGAAATGCAGCTCACCACTATGCCCCTAGATAACGTGGGTATAAGATGATAGGTCCCCCACTAGTACTTGCCTCAGGTCCTGCACACAAAGTGTAGCAAGTGTAGTATGAGTACGTAAACAACGTGTACCCAGTAAGTATCAAGCCTAATCTCAAAGTGGGAGAGACGAGATGACCGACTTTGACACTCACTAAGGGTCAACAATAATAAATGGAATAAATTATAATATTCAATTCAGCATGATTCACAGAGTTAACAATAATTTTATTCAATTAGCAAAAATAATAAAAATCCTTCAAATGCAACAATTCCCAATCTATTAATTAAATCCTTCAATTTCAATAAAAATTTCAATTTATCAAATAGCTTTACAAACTACAATTCAATTGTCCAAAAATCGTGTAATTATTATTATTATCAAGCACGATTTCTGCCGAGGTCGTACGACCCGATCCATAGTTTTGTGTACACTGTCGAGGGACGTGCGACACGATCAATAGATGCATCTATCTTGTCGAGGCGTTCGGCCCGTCCCACAAGAAAGGAGGACATTTTCTTATGTACCTCCGGAATGAGAGTATATTTATTATAAGATAAATTCAGGAGGATGAACAATTTCTCTTAAATATTAATTAATTTAAACAGAAAATCAAGTATATGTGATTTTCATCCTTTAATATTTTTATCTAACAATTCACAATATATATATATATATATATATATATATATATATATATATATATATATATATATATATATATATATATATATATCAAATAATATTAATTAAACAAAGAATACAATTTACACAAGTAATTCATGCTTTGAGTCCTAAATTACCCGGACTTTAGCATTAATATAGCTACGCACGGACTCTCGTCACCTCGTGCGTACGTAGCCCCCTCAATTAGCAACAATTATCTAATTTTAATCACCTATGAGGTAATTTCCCCCTCACAAGATTAGACAAGAGACTACCTCGTCTTGCTGCAATTTAATCCACTAGTAGACCCTTTCCTCGATTATCCAACTCTGTCTCGCTCGAATCTAGCCAAAATAATTCGATACAATCATTAAAATTTATAGGAATCAATTCTATAAGAAAATACTATATTTTCAATAAAATCCCGAAATTAATTAAAAAAGTTTATGTGGGGCCCACGTCTCGAAATCCGGCAAAAGTTACGAAATCCGACAACCCATTCAATTACGAGTCCAACCATACCAGTTTCACTCAAATCCGACTTTGAATCAATACCGAAATCACGAAAATTCGTTTCTATGAGATTTCAAAAGTTTTCCCAAATTTCAATCTCAAAACACTAATTAAATGGTGAAACCAATGATATATTTGTGTATATAGACTAAATCTGAGTTTGAATCACTTACCACAATGTCTTTCCTTGAAAATCTATCCAAAATCACCTCTACTCATGCTCCAAATTGTTAAAAATGGCGAAAGGGACGAATCCTTTCTTTTTATAAAACTGCCTAGGCAGCCTTCGGAATTGGGCCTCGAACTGGGCCTCAATCGTGGCTTTGATCATGGCCCTCGAGCTTAGGCCTCGGTCGTGGCTTCGATCACAGGCTCGAGCCTGGATCTCGGTCATGACCTCAGTTATGGCATCGAGCCTAGTCCTTCGATCATAGCCTCAATCATGGCATCGAGCCTGAGCCTTCGATTGTGACCCTCGATCTTGGATCTCGATCCTGGCCCTCGAGCCTTGCCTTCGATCATGGCCCTCGAGATGGACCTTCGATCATGGTCCTCGAGCTGGACCTTCGATCATAGCTTGGATACACAGCTCGAGCCTGAGCCTCGTCAACCCTGGGCTCGATACTTGGGCTCGATATCTGGGCTCGATACTTGGGCTCGATATCTAGGCTCGATACCTAGGCTCGATATCTGGGCTCGATATCTAGGCTCAATACCTGGGCTCGATACCTGGGCTCGATATCTAAGCTCGATATCTGGGCTCGATCACAACCCAGAATGTCCAACAGAAGAGGGAAAAATTGCAGCACCTTTTTAAGTTCAACTTTTGATCCGTTAACCATCCGAAACTCACCCTCGGGACCTCAACCAAATATACCAACAAGTCCTAAAACATCATACGAACTTATTTGAAACCTCAAATCACATAAAACGACGCTAAAATCACGAATCATGCTCCAATTCAAGCTTAATGAAACTTAGAATTTCCAACTTCTACATTCGATGTCGAAACTTATCAAATCAAGTCCGATTGATCTCAAATTTTGCACACAAGTCATAAATGATTGACAATTTTCAGAACTGAATTCCGACTCCGGTATCAAAAAGTCAACTCCCCGGTCAAACTTCCAAACTTAAATTTTCGTTTTAGCCATTTCAAGCCTAATTTCACTACAGACTTCCAAATAAAAATTTCGATCACGCTCCTAAGTCCAAAATTATCATATGGAGCTGTTGGAATCATCAAAATTCTATTCCGGGGTCGTTTGCATATAATTCGACATCCGGTCACTATTTGAACTTAAACTTTTAATTTTTCATGAAGATTCCATATCTCGGGCTAGGGACCTCGGAATTTAATTCCGGGCATACGCCCATGTCCCAGATCACGATATGGACCTACCGGAACTGTCAAAACACTGATCCGAATCCGTTTGCTCAAAATATTGACCAAAGTCAACTCAGTTGAGTTTTAAAGCTCTAATTCACATTTTAATCCATTTTTCACATAAAACCTTTCCGGAAAATTTTACGGACTGCGCACGCAAGCCGATGAATGATAAATAGTGCTTTTTGAGGTCTTATAACACATAATTAATTATTAAATTTAAAGATGACATTTTGGGTCATCACAATTATACTATATATATATATATATATATATATATATATATATATATATATATATATATATATATATATATATACACACACTATACTATATATGTACATAATATTAAATTGAATTAAGATCCTAAATTTTAATATTCAATATTTAATATCGAATATAGCTTATATATATATATATATATATATAGCTTATATTGTGTGCTAACTCAATATAGATAGGCGCCATCACGACATCGAATATAGCTTATATTGTGTGCTAACTCAATATAATTGGATCAATTGAAAATTCAATTATATTCGATTAAAATTTACTATAATTGAATTAAATTGTATTTTGCGCACATAAGTGTATTATATATATATATATATATATATATATATATATATATATATATATATATATATATATATATATATATATATATATAAAATTGAAATAGATTTTTATAAAACCGACTGAAATTGGTCGGTATATTTAAAAAGGAAATATATTATTTAATTAAATTCCGACTGAATTCGGTAGAAAATCTCGAGGTCAAACGGTCAACATTTCTGACCAAATTCAGTCGGAAATCTGTGTATCTTCACCAACATCAGACGGGTTTTCTCCCCATTTTCCTATTTTAAATCCCTATCTTCTTTCTCTCTTCCATCTCTCTTCTACCCAAATCCCACCCAAATTCCACCCCTCCTCCCCCAGCCCCACCACGCCCAGCCCCCTTATCGCCCAGCCCCCACCTCGCCCAGCCCCCTCCTCCCCCAGCTCCCACCTTGCCCAGCCCCCACCTGCCGCTGTCGCCGCCTGCCGCCGCCTCCACCATTGTCACTACCATTAAATCTCTTTCAAGGTTAGTGTTCTAACTTATTACTCTTTTAATTTTCGGAATTTAATTTTATGTAATTATTTAGGGTTTTTGTATATTTAGGATTTGTGTGACTAAATAGGGTTTTTGAACTACATTAGATTTAAATAGGGGATAATATTGTTCTATTAGCATGCTAACAAATTATAATTAATTAATTATGCTAATTATGCTTAACTAATTATGCTAATTATGCTTAACAAATTATAATTAATTAAATATGCTTAACTAATTATGCTTAACGTATTATGCTAATTATGCTCAACTAATTATACTAATTATGCTTAACTGATTATACTATTTATGCTTAACAAATTATAATTAATTAATTATGCTTAACTAATTATGCTTATTATGCTTAACTAATTATGTTAGATTAATTGAGTGTGCTAACAAATTATAATTTATTATGCAACTTAATTCTATAAATTAATTTGAATTATGATCAATATAACATGTAATTTATTCGTTCTTTATATAGATGGAATATCGTAGTTGGATGTATAATAGGAATTATCCTAATCATCGGTTTTTGAAGGAGGAATTTATAGAAGGGGTTAAGGAATTTATTACGCATACAATGTCACTTGAACCGTTTCGGATTGGAGGATTGATTAGGTGTCCTTGTGTGAAGTGCAAGTGTTTGCATTTTTTTGGATCGGAGGATGTTAAGACTCAGCTTTATAAAAAAGGGTTTATGCATAATTATTTTATGTGGACTAGTCATGGATAGATTGATGGTAGTGATGGTGTATTTCTTAACGTAGTTGTTGGTGAAAGTAGTAGGTCGGTGGGGAATAACGTTCAATATCCTAGATACCATGAAATGGTTGTAGATGCTTTTGGGATGCACTTCGATTTTGAAACCCATGAAAGTGTTGAACAACCTCCTAATGAAGAGGCAAAATATTTTTATGAACAGTTAGAGGCCACTAGTCGTCCACTAAGGGAAGGGAGTATGCACTCTCAGTTGTCTGTTGTGGTTAGATTATTAAGTTTCAAATCAGATACCAATATTTCTCAAGCGGGAATGGATTCTTTCATTGGCCTTATGAGTGAACTAGTTGACCCAACTTTCAACATACCTGAAGATTTCTATAAGGTTAAAAGATTGGTTTCTAAGTTAGGACTCTCATCTATGAGAATCGATTGTTGTGAAGATGGTTGCATGTTGTATTATAAGGGTGATGCAGATTTAGAAAGTTGTAAATTTTTTGAAAAAACTCATTTTAAGCGGCTTTCCAGCGGGAAGAAGGCTGCTGTGAAGTCGATGCATTACTTGCCTCTTATTCCTAGAGTAAAGAGGTTGTACGCATCGATGAGTTCCGCTCCTCATATGAGATGGCACTATGAAAATAGAAGGCCGCCCGGTGTTATGTGTCATCCTTCAGATGAGGAAGCTTGGAAGCATTTTGTAGGATGTATTCGGATTATACTAGTGAACCGAGGAATGTTCGATTGGTTTTGTGTGCTGATGGTTTCACGCCATTTTCTGTTTCTGCAACACCATATTTGCAACCTCTGATTGATGAGCTTAAACAGTTGTGGTATGATGGAGTTGAGACATATGATATATCAACTTAGCAAAATTTCAACTTGCGTACTAACTTAATGTGGACCATTAATGATTTTCCTGCATGGAATGTTGTTTGGGTGGATGACTGCCGGAAAGTTAGCATGTCCTTACTGCATAGAAAATGGTAAAGCGTTCACTTTAAGACATGGCCGAAAACAGTCATGGTTTGATTATCATCGTCAGTTCTTGCCAGTTGATCGAGTTCAGAAGGATGAAGAACGCATTCAAAAAGAATACAGTTGAACATGATTTGCCATCTCCAATTTATTTCGGTGACGAAATTTGGGAGAGGGTTCAGAACTTCACTAAAGTTACTGAGGCCCCACCTTCTAGATTTCCTAGATATGGTGTTACTCATAACTAGACAAAACAGAGCATATTTTGGGAGTTGCCATATTAGAAGGATAATCTTCTCCGACACAATCTTGATGTCATGCATATTGAGAAGAACTATTTTGACAATTTGTTCAACACAGTGATGGATGATAAGAATAAGACAAAAGATAACCTGAAGGCTAGACTGTACTTACAAGAATATTGCAGGCGACCTGAATTACATTTGCAGTATGGGAATAATGGTAAGGTGTTCAAGCCCAAGGCCAGCTACACATTCACTTTGGAACAAAGACGACAGATTTATGAGTGGGTTACAAACCTAAAGATGCCCGAGGGATATGCATCAAACCTAGGAAAATGTGCCGATATGGTTGAGGGAAAGCTGACTCATATGAAAAGTCATGACTGACATATATTCATGGAAACCTTAATCCCTATTGCATTTTGTGGTTTGCCTGAAAATATATAGAAACCCATCATAGAGATAAGTTTGTTCTTCAATGACTTATGTTATACCACATTACGGGAAGAAAGCCTATTTCAAATAAATCAGAACAATCCTGTAATCAGTAATAAGCTGGAAAGGATTTTTCCATGTGGTTTCTTTGATGTGATGGAATACCTTCCAATTCACCTTGTACACGAAGCGCGACTTGGAGGCCCGGTTCAATGCAGGTGGATGTATCCATTCGAGAGGTAATGATCAAACCTTGATTTATTCTTGTAATTTTCTTTAACGTTATCGTCTAATATGACAATATGCAGGACTATCGGCAAGTGTAAATGTCACGACCCAAAATCCCACCACAAGCGTCGTGATGGCACCTAGTCTCTAAGACTAGGTAAGCCGATTTCAATTACCTTTTGAAGCTATTTTTTTATTAAATAAATAATCAAAACTGACAGCGGAACAAATATGAATATACAACCTCCCAAGACTGGTAGTACTGAGTCATGAACTCTAACTGAATACATAGAATGATCACGAGGATCGAATATACAATACTATTTGATTACAAGTTAACAGTACAATGAAACGAAAAGACTCCAAGGGACTACGACGACCAAATAGCTCTACCTTGAATCCTTACGATCCCGCTTTAACTTTGCTCAAGTCTGTTATCTTCAATACCTGGCTCTGCACAAAATGTGCAGAAGTGTAGAGTGATCACACCACAGCGGTGCCCAGTAAGTATCAAGACTAACCTCAATTGAGTAGAGACGAGGTATAGTCAAGTCATTCACTAGTCTAATATCATGTGCAATATAATATACAAATGATATGCACAACAGACAATAAGAATACCATTAATATCACTCAATAATTAATAAACACAATTACACTCAATTAAATCAAGCCATTCAAATAAATGTCTTTCACATAGTTCTTCCAGATAACTCTCTTTCAAATATAATTTTCTCAAATAATTATTTTTCAAATATAATTCTTTCAATAAATCTTTTCAAATATAATTCTTTTATATAATACTTTCTAAGTAAAAATCCTTCCAAATAAATATTTTGAATATAATTCTTTCAATTAAAAAGTCACCATGTGACAACTCATTTTACAATCATCAAAATACAGGTCTCAGCCCATTTTCATATTTCCACGGCACCTCGTGCCCATAATTAAATCATCATATTTGCCCGGCACCTCGTGCCCTCATTTCATATCACAACTGCACGGACAATTCACGTTCCAAATATCATTATCATTTCATCCCAGCGCCTCGTGCCCACATTTTTATATCACAACTTCACGGATAATTCACGTGCCAATATCCCCATTTCATATCACAATTCACGGCACCTCGTGCCTACATTTTATTTTATAAACCGTCCGGCAATAGCCACAGGCTCCCAATTTCAACATAAATTAGATTATTATCAATTTACTAACAACAAGACAAGTTGCACAAGGTATAAAAATAAACACAAGAAAATCACAACATCACATGAAAATTGTCAACACCACAACCCCACATCATCACATATCGTCCCTGACAATAGCCACCCTTATCGCTCATATTGCCACCCTTATCGCTCCTATAGCCACCCTTATCGCTCCGCCCAGACAATATCAATAGCCACCCCTATCGTTCCTATTGCCACCCTTATCGCTCCGCCCAGACAATATCAATAGCCAACAAACACAACAATGAAATTTCACCCTTATAACCACATAATATCAACTGTGAAATGCCACCCTTATCTCCCCAAAATAATAACTCACACAACACAACAATTTACACGGAAAATTATCACAACAACATAACAAAAATCAATTCATATCACAATTTGCCTAATGGCTACAACCAAATTTCAAAGCTACAACCAAGTCAATTAATTTCACAGCAAATAGCCAAATGCTCCACACAATGTGTACAACACCCAAAAATAATCAATAGAGATGGAAATTACTCAACATAAAGCAAAGTCTTCATAAAAGTCAAATTTTCAATAATTATATAAAAACCTCTTCTTAACCTCATTTAATTAATTATTTGCAGAGGGGAAAATTCAAAATAAAATTAAATTTCAATAATTATCAAACAAGCAAATTCACGAAATTTCATAAATAATCAAATAACAATCACATCACATTGTCATATAACAAAAGAGTCAACAATAAGGGTTAAGGCACGACAAGTAGATGATTAAATATATGCCAACAATTATCCAATTTACTACACAATATGCTCAAGACTTTAACTCAATAAACTTTACACATATAAACCAAGTACGTACTCGTCACCTCGCGTACACGGTTTTCAATTACCCTAGTTGCTCATAAGACTCAATGCCTAAGGGGAATTTTCCCCACTCGAGGTTAAGCAAGACACTTACCTCTTTGAAGTTATGCCGATATTCGAAAATCACCTTCTTGCTTGAATTGACCTCCAGACAGCTCAAATCTATCCAAATTAATTGTATAACTTCATTAAAATTCATCGAGAATAATTTCGGATAATAATACGTCGACTTAAAATTTTATTCCAAAAAGTCAACAAAAGTCAACGCGGGACTCGCCTCTAGGAACCCGACATAATTTTCATGAAATCTGAACACCCATTCCGATACGAGTTCAACCATACCAATTTTATCGAATTCCAATAACAACTTGACTTCCAAATCTTAAATTTTTGTTTTTGAAAGATTTTACAAAAATCTTGATTTGTCCTCTATTAAATCAGAATTAAATGATGGATTCAAAGACATAATCATGGAAATTAATCAAAACTGGATAAGAATCAGTTACCCCAAACACCCACGCAAGAACCTCTCCAAAAATCGCCTTCTACTGAGCTCCAAATTAGATTTTGAGTTATGAACTCAAACCCCCATTTTTGGGACTTTTAATTCTTCCCAGATAGGCCTTCTTCGCGTTCGCGACTATTGCTTCGCGTTCGCAAAGGCCAAAAACTCGCTGCCTCAATTTCTTCTTCGCATTTGCGTTACCAGCATCGCATTCGCGAAGGCCTTCCCTGCATATCATCGCGTTCACGTTCAAGCTCTAGCATTCGCGATGCACTCAGGTCAAACTGCTTCGTGTTCGCAATTGAAGCTTCGCGTTCGCGAAGGCCGATGACTCTAGGCCCAGTCCCCTCCTTCCTTTTACACGTTCGCGTCTGGCCCCTCGCATTTGCGTAGGTTCTTCAGGCATATCTTCGTGTTCGTGAGACCTTCTTTGCGTTCGCGAAGGCTAAATCCCAGCAACCTCAAAACTCTTCTTCGAGTTCGCGTGACTCCCTTCGCGTTCGCGAAGAAGGAAGTCATATACCAGATACAGCAGTTCCGAAACCACCCCAAAACACATTCGAGGCCCCCGGGACCTCAACCAAATACACCAACAAGTCCTAAAACATCATATGAACTTAGTCGAATTCTCAAATCACCTCAAACAACATCAAAATGATGAATCGCACCCCAAATCAAAATCTATGAACTTTGAACTTTCAAATTCTATAACTTGTGCCGAAACACATCAAATCAATCCGGTAGTACTGAGTCAAAACTGACAGCGGAACAAATATGAATATACAACCTCCCAAGACTGGTAGTACTGAGTCACGAACTCTAACTGAATACATAGAATGATCATGAGGATCGAATATACAATACTGTTTGATTACAAGTTAACAGTACAATAAAACGAAAAGACTCCAAGGGACTGTGACAACCAAGCAACTCTACCTCGAATCCTTATGATCCCACTTTAATTCTGCTTAAGTCCGTTATTTTCAATACCTGGCTTTGCACAAAATGTGCAGAAGTGTAGAGTGAGCACACCACAGCGGCAGTAAGTATCAAGACTAACCTCAATGGAGTAGAGACGAGGTACAGTCAAGACACTCACTAGTCTAATAACCTGTGCAATATAATATATAAAATAATAAAAAACAAATAATAATAAAGGCAGAATAAAACAACCAGGGTTAAGCAAGACACTTACCTCTTTGAAGTTATGCTAATATTCCAAAATCGCCTTCTTGCTTGAATTGACCTCCAGACAGCTCAAATATATCCAAATTAATTGTATAACTTCATTAAAATTCAACGGGAACAATTCCGGATAATAATACGTCGACTTAAAAATTTATTTCAAAAAGTCAACAAAAGTCAACGCAGGACTCGCCTATCGGAACCCGACATAATTTTCATGAAATCCGAACACCCATTCCGATACGAGTTCAACCATACCAATTTTTTCGAATTCCAATAACAACTTGACTTCCAAATCTTAAATTTTTCTTTTTGGAAGATTTTATAAAAATCTTGGTTTTTCCTCCATTAAATCAGAATTAAATAATAGTTCAAAGACATAATCATGGAAATTAATCAAAACTGGATAAGAATTACTTACCCCAAACACCCACGCAAGAATCTCTCCAAAAATCACCTTCTACCGAGCTCCAAAGTACATTTTGAGTTATGAACTCAGACCCCCATTTTTGGGACGTTTAATTCTGCCCAGATAGGCCTTCTTCGCGTTCGCGACCATTGCTTCGCGTTCGCGACCATTGCTTCGCGTTCGCGAAGGCCAAAAACTCGCTGCCTCAATTTCTTCTTCGCGTTCGCATTACCAGCATTGCGTTTACGAAGGCCTGCCATGCATATCATCGTGTTTGCGTTCAAGCTCTCACGTTCGCGATGCACTCAGGTCCTACTGCTTCACGTTCGCGAAGGTTGATGACTCCAGGCCCAGTCCCCTCCTTCCTTCTACGCGTTCGCGACTGGCCCCTCGCGTTCACGTAGGTTCTTTAGGCATACCTTCGCGTTCACGAGACCTCCTTCGCGTTCGCGAAGGATAAATCCCAGCAGCCTCAAAACTCTTCTTCGCGTTCGCGTGACTCCCTTCGCGTTCGTGAAGAAGGAAGTCAGATACCAGATACAGCAGTTCTGAAACAGCCCGAAATGATCTGAAACCACCCCGAAACACACCTGAGGCCCCCGGGACCTCAACCAAATACACCAACAAGTCCTAAAACATCATACGAACTTAGTCGAATTCTCAAATCACCTCAAACAACATCAAAATGACGAATCGCACCCCAAATCAAAATCTATGAACTTTGAACTTTGAAATTCTATAACTTGTGCCAAAACACATGAAATCAATCGGGAATGAATTCAAATTTTGCAGGTAAGTCCCAAATAACATAACTTAGCTGTTCCAACTCTCAGAATCACATTCTAACCCCGATATCAAAAAGTCAACCCCCCGGTCAAACATCCCAAAAATTCGACTTTCGCCATTTCAAGCCTAAATTGGCTACAGACCTCAGATTCACAGTCCGGACATGCTCCTTAGTCCGAAATTACCCAACGGAGCTAACAGAACCGACAAAACTCTATTCCGGAGTCGTCTTTACACAGTTACGACTACGGTAAAAATCCTAAGGCTTAAGCTTCCATCTCAGGGACTAAGTATCCCAAATCTATCTGAATCATCCGTAAATCAAACTCGACCACACACGCGGGTCATAATACATGTTGCGAGGCTGCTCGAGACCTTAAGTCACTGAACGGGGCGTAAATTCTTAAAACCACAAGTCGGGTCGTTACAGTAAATGATTTGTTAAATAGAGGAATAGGATTGAAGGATCCATATGTGAAGCCTATCTTGCAAAGGAAACTGCCCATTTTTGTTCTTACTACTTTGACAGCCATGTGCCATGTGCTATAAATAGTCCCAATCGGCATAATGTGGTGATTGAGATTGATCCATTATATCCTCCAATATCCATATTCAATCAACCAGGCCGAGGTTCTAAAGATCGAACAAAATGGAGCCTAAGTAGTATGAAGTACAAATCAGCTTCAAATCATGTGTTGCTAAATTGTCCGGAAGTTCAACCCTTTCTTAAGTAAGTTTTGACGTAAGATTAATTTACATTGGATACTATTTAATTTGGTTGATGCAACTAACAAATAATTTTCAATGCATCACTCAATGACTTCGTGAGTCAATTTGGTCATGGTGTTGTATATTCTACATTTGAGGCATGGTTTAAAGAGTGTGTAAGTGCATCTTACATGCTTTCTCATATGTGAATATACATACTTGTGAATATACTTGCTCACTTGTGATTTATTTAACGCTACATGTAGGTCAATAATCCAAACAACAGTGTTAATCAATTTTTTAAAGACATATCTCGGGGACCTGCACCTACGGTTACGACTATGTCTAAGTATTATGTGAATGGTTACAAATTTCACACCGAGGAATACTCCAAGTATAAAAAAAAGCAATAACAGTGGGGTGTGTGTCAAAGGTGGTGAAGGCAACGGGGATGGAGAAAATGATTATTATGGTGTGATCAAAGAGATTCTAGAATTGTCATATTCAGGTTGGGCAAATAAGAAGATTATACTTTTCCGATGCAATTGGTTTGACACAATACCTAGAAGAGGTACAAATGTACACTTGCAGTATAACATAATTGAGGTTAATAAAAAGAGGGAGTATGATCGCTATGATCCTTTAATAATTGCAGAAAGAGTTAGACAAGTGTACTATGCCCCATACCCATTGCGGAGGGATAAGGCTGATTGGTTGGTTGTAATCAAAACAAAGCCTGTTGGTAGGGTGGAAGTTGAGAATGTGCTAGATGTTACTTACCAAAACGATATCTCAAGTGTTAACCAAATGGTGGATGATCAGATAGAAAATTACTTGGAGCATCCTCAATGCATATTAGAAGAAGTTGATATGGAGGAAATAACAATCATAGAAAATGAGGATGAAGAATCACCTAATGAAAATGAAATAAGTGAAGAGGAAGGAATTTCAGACGAGGAAGGATACGTCGACGAAGACGACTAGCATGTTAGTTTTTTCAAGCGCTCTCAACTTATATAGATTTATATTCTCAATTTTAACATTTTTTTTAATTTATGCAGATGACCGGTAGGGGTTGAGGTAGGTCTAGGAAGGATAAAAGACCTATTGATCATGATGATGGTGCTACACCCTCGCTTCCTTCCACTCCACACTTGTATCCCTCTGTTGTTGATGGCTGAAAATAATCTTCTAGGAACACATCTATTCCACCACATCCATCTACGCATCATACTACCCACCATTCGCCCTCCCAGCAGTATTATTACCATTCTCCGCCACAGGGCTATATCCCGCTTCCTTCATATGATCCTACAAGTAGTTACATGGGTCCATCGAGTCAGCAGTCATAGAGCCATGTGGTACGCCCGTCATCTGCTCCATTTACTTCATCTCCAACCGGATTGCATCCATCTAGATTTTAGCCGGCCGGATCGAAGCAGTGGTCTGGATCGCAGCAGGGGTCTAGATCGATGCAGGGGTATGGATCGCAGCCATCTTCATCAGGGACCTCGTCTCCCTCTCCATGGAGTTCGTCTCCTAGTATTTCTAGACTTCGTCTTCGAGATAGTAGTACTGAGCCAGATGCCTCCGCTTCTGCGCACGCTTCAGATTCATCGGAGGATGATGATCCAGATGAAGTGCATTATGATCGTTATCATAGGATGATCATCAGGCCTGAGGGCAATGGGTAAGATTTATTTATTACTTCTTTATTTTTGCTGAATTATAATAGCTACTCTTGTTTATTTAATGTAATTGCTATGTTGTAGGTTCATACCTAATCATCAGGTTACAAAGACAATCACTGAAATTCTTGGCCGGTTGTATAATGCACCTATCCAACTTGGAGTGACTTTCCAGAGGATCTCGTGCAACAAATGTTCAACCAATTTAAGGTTTTAATACAATTCTTATCTATTTAAGCATTATATTAACAATAGTTTCATCTAACGTTACATACTTTTTTTGCAAACTAAGTGTGCCTGGGAGGACCGGTATAACCGTGAAATTTGTGCAAATTGGGAGTACAAATGTCGTAAGAGACTCTCCGATTCCTTCTCCTCCTCTCGAAAGGTTAACAAGAAGCCTTCATGGGTTCTACCGCATTTATGGGAGGATCTGCAGAGGTATTGGACCACCGAGAAATTCGAGAAGCAGAGTGAACTGGGAAAGAAGGCCCGAGCATCTAAGAAGGGTGGCTCCTTGCACTGTGTGGGTGCAAGGAGCATGGGGGCTACGAGGAGACTACTGGTAATTCTTTAAAATATTTCAGTCTATTATTAACGAACTATATTTATATATGTTAATTTAGTTAATATGTTTTATTATATTTGTAGGAAAAAAATATGGGAGGAAGATGACTCATGATGAGTTCTTCATGGAGACTCACATCCGGAAGAAGAAGGCACCGATAGATCCAACTAGATGGGTCGAGGATTGGGCGGAGACTGCATATGTAAGTTTCATAACTACTATAAATGTTTATAATATTATATAGTTAATAATTTTCTATCTTCTAAATAAAGGGTCGCTACAAGATTAATGTGGAGGAGTACACTCAGAGCTTGCTACCGAATGAGCAAGGCGAGCGACCACCCCTTTCGGACGAAGAAGCGCAGAGGATATGGTTGGATGTTGTCGGTGGTCCTAAAAAAGGGATATCATACAGCCTTCTAGAGAAATCATTTCGGCGCTACAGGGCTGGATTGCAAGGTATATGGACTTTCGCCCAAGGCGAGGCAATTGATAGGTCGACTATCTTGTCTATGGAATAGAAGATCGCAAAGCTGACAGCAGAGCTTGAAGAGACAAAGGTTAGAGAACAAAAGAGAGATGAACAATTTGGTACCCTTCAAGTTCAACTAGAAAGGAGGGACAAACAATTTAATCTCCTTCAAGGTCAGTTGGCCAATCTTCTTGCTAGTGGTGCTTTCCCCATTTCCCGGTCTCGTGAGCCTTCCCCATGTGCCGACGATGAAGGTTCTAGGAGTGAAGATGGAGATAATGCTAGATAAAACACTCATTGAATGGTGTGTATTACTAAACAAAGTATTGAACTTGTCAATATTTAGTTGAGACTAGTTTTGAATTATGATTATATTGTTGATATTATTTTGTTATTGAACATTTTAGTAGCTGTTGTGGTTGGCGTTGTTGTTGTAATTGTTATTAGTTGTTATTGTTGTTGTTAGATTGTAACGACTCGAACGGTCTTTTTGAGAATTTAAGTCTCGTTCGGCGGCATAAGGCCCTGAGAAGCTTCATATTATGTGTATTGACTTGCGTGCATAGTTGAATTCGGTTACCGGATGTTTCAGAGTAATTTGGGGCGCTTAGTCCCTGAAACGGAAGCTTAAGTCTTAGGATTTTGACCGTAGTCAGAACTATATGAAGGCGACTCCGGAATGGAGTTCCGTCTGTTCCATTAGCTCCGTTGGGTGATTTTGGACTTAGGAGCATGTACGGACTGTAAATCCGAGGTCTGTAGCTAATTTAGGCCTGAAATGGCGAAAGTCAAATTTTTGAAGATTTGGACTGGAAGTGGACTTTTTGATATCGGGGTCGGAATGTAATTCCGAGAGTTGGAACAGCTCCGTTATCTTAATTGGGACTTGCCTGCAAAATTTGACGTCATTCTGGGTTGATTTGATAGGTTTCGGCATGGGTTTTAGAAGTTGAAAGATATGAAAATTTATAAGTTCATTTCATGGTGCGATTCATAAGTTCAACGTTGTTTGATATGATTTGAGACCTCGATCGAGTCCTTATTAGGGTATGGAACTTGTTGGTATGCTTGGACGAGGTCCCGGGGGCCTCGGGTGTGTTTCATACGAGTTTCGGATGTTTTTCATGGTTTTGAACAGGTCTGGTTCTGGTGTTTTCGCACTTGCGACGCTTGGAGCGCAGGTGCGGCTCCGCTTCTGCGTGAGCCTAGTCGCTTCTGTGATATTTGAGGCATGGGAGCTTGCTCGCTTTTGCGGAAGTTTGCACGCAGGTGCGAAGGCCGCTTCTACGGTCCCTCGATCGCTTCTGCGTTCCCCTCTTTCGCTTCTGCGGTGCCACTGGTGCGGCTGTAAATATGCAGATGCGGTACCAGGCCTGGCCTGCTGAGTTCTCAGATGCGGACTCTTTCTCGCAAATGCGAGTGCGCAGGTTCATCTCCTAGTCCGCAGATGCGGAAGTCCTGGCAGAAACATTAAGTCGAGGGTTTGGCCTTTTTCTTCATATTTTGTGTTTTAGACTTCGATTTTGGGAGCTTCCTTGTGGGTTTTTCAAGAAAATTGATTTATTTATTTCCATGATTCTATCTTTATTTTTATCATTTAATTTGTGTTTTGAGTTGAGGAAAATGGTGATTTTTGAAGAAAAGTTTCAAAATGAAAAATCACGATTTGAGGGACGAAATGGTATCGGAATTTGATGATTCTAGTATGGTTAGACTCGTGAGTGAATGGGTGTTTGTATTTTGTGACTTTTACATGATTCCGAGATGTGGGCCCGGGTCGACTTTTTAGAGCGGATTTCGGAATTTTTGTTAAAATATTGATTTCACTAATTAGATGAGTCTATTGTGATTGTATTCATGATATGCAATTTGTGTTTGGCTAGATTTGGGACATTCGGAGTATGATAATCGAGGAAAGGGCATTCTTACGGACTGATTGAGCTTGGTTCGAGGTAAGTATCTTGCCTAACCTTGTGTGGGGGACTCCCCCTTAGGATTTGAGTCTTCTATGTTGATTGTAGTCCGTGTACACGAGGTGACGAGTGCGTTCACGGACTTATTTGTGGAAAGTTGGCCTTTTAGGGTTCTTAGGTCCTTGTATTCATTGAATATGCAGCTGTTCTTGTTATGATTATATATTTTAATTACTAGATTCACATGTACCTGCTTAATTAGAATCAATTGCTTCATGATCTACTATTATTGGTACTTGATTCATATGTGCTTTAATTGAAACTGTTATCTCTTTATAGCCATGCTATCTTTTCATAACTGTTTATCTTTATTTGGAATTCATATTATTTCATCCTATAATTGTTCAGTCTTAATTGAGGTTATGATTATTTTTTCGCTGCTTATCTTTAATTGAATTGTTGAATATCCTTCGCAATTTTCTCAACCTTAAAAGAAGTTTAGATATCCTATATCTTAGTCGACTTATTTTATTTGGAATTATTTGATTCGTGATAGCTTCCCTGTTGTTGAAGTGTATATTGTGGGATCGTTGCTACACATTAATTTTGCCTTTGTTGAGTTGTTCTCTTTATGCCTAGCATTCTTTACTGTGGTTATTCCTTGTGAATTGGATCTATCATTTCTTTGTGAATTAAAGTTCTTGAGTTGATTTACTTGTCGTACTTTGTATTATTGTCATTGTTGTTATTGCACTTGTTGTGGTGATGCACGAGGTTTCTGCCGTGCGGTTGTTATTATCGGGTTGCACGAGGTTTATGTTGTGCTATTGTTACCATTGATATTTGCACATGCACCGCGACAAGGCGGGATATGTGTGTGTGTGTGTGTGTGTGTGTATATATATATATATATATATATATATATATATATATGTGGGTTGCGCATGTGGCGAGACAAGGTGAGAACATTATTATGCACGTGTGGCGAGACAAGACGGGTATTTATGTTACTATTGCACACATGGCGAGACAAGGTGGGCTGTGTCAGGGATTGATTTGTGATGATTTGTGGCCTGGAGGCATTCTTGTTGTTGATATTTGTGAAGTGGTATATATACCTGTGTGAGCTTTATCTTGTGAAAGCTGTGAGAAAATATTCTACGTGTTGTCCGTTCTTTTTTCTTATGCTTATTTGTTGATATGGACTATGGTAGGACCCTTGCACAAGCATACACGTAGTTAAGCACTGTTATCGGATAAGAGGTGTTCTTGATATTGTTGAGCATAGATGCTCACCCTTGTTTACTTGCCTTCTATGTGAGAATGGCTCTATTGGCACGTGAGTAGTTAGTGTGGTTATGAGTTGTTATGAGGGCATAGGATGCCAAGTGTTAGAGTTCAGGTATTGAGACCCGTGAGTTGTGATTTGTCCGAGGTTTGGTACCTCATGGAGTTGTTGGCTAAAACCTGATGTAAAAGCGGTTGTAGCTGCTGAGTTATTACTTGTCCTTGCTGTATTTGTGATTTCGGATTTAGGTTGTGTTCCATTCACCTTTCTATGTCATTTTTATGATATTCCGCTGATACTTGTTGTTTCCTTCCTTATTGCCATCACTGTACTGTGAGCCATATTGCATAGTCTTTATGTGACATCATACTTTTGTTGTTCATGTACTTATATCTGTTCAGTTTATCAGACCAGTGGGTGTCTTGACTGTACCTCGCCACTACTCCCCCAAGGTTAGTCTTAATACTTACTGGACACCACTGTGGTGTGCTCATGCTACTCTTCTGCACATTTTTGTGCAGATCCAAGTACTTGTTCGTTAGCTAGCTGTGTGGATTGTTGCTGTAGAGACTCAAGGTAAACCTGTTGTTCCGTTCGCAGGCTTCGGAATCACCTTCAACTTTTTATTTTGCACTGTTTATTCTTATTTCTGGACAGTTGTATTTAGAAGTTTTCTAGCAAATACTCTGTAGAGCTTATGACTTGTACTATTGGTTTTGGGAATTTTAAGAGATTCTTTTTAAATAATTTTATTGTTTTAATTATTGTTAGGCTTACCTAGTCCCTAAGACTAGGTGCCATTACGATACCCAACGGAGAAAAAATTGGGCCGTGACATAGATAATGGTTGTTAGTGTTAGTTAATTATTTTTGTTAGTTAATTGTTATTGTTGTTGTTAGTTAGTTAATTATTGTTGATTAATTATGGTTGAATGGTAGCAATATAATGCTACCATTATATGATGGATATTGGTTGTAATTGGCAGGTGGTGTAGCTTAAAAACAGGTATTTTCTGCCCAGATTTCCGACCGAAATTGCTCGGAAATTAATTTTTTTCGCCCAGAAATTAAAAATTTCCGACAGAATTCGGTCGGAAATTATGAATTTATATTTACTTTTTAAAATAAATTAACAATATATTACAATTTAGAACTAATTATTTATTTAAATAAAATTATAATTTTTTTAAATTTCCGACCGATTTCGGTCGGAATTTGAAAATGTAAAAAAAAAAAATTATTTGTTACCGACCGAATTCGGTCAGAAATTGAAGTTTGACAGTCAATCAACACTTTGAAATTTTTGACCGATTTCGGTCGGTACACGTTAGCGATCATAATTTTTCCGATCAATTAAAATCGGTCAGAAATCGGTCGATTTTTATCAATTTCTGACTGATTTCGGTCGGATTTGATGGACGGATTTGCACTGTTTTTTAGTGGTGTTTATTACTTTATTTTATCGGATCAATTTAACCCACGTGTCTATAAACCACGATACAAATTCAACTGTACCGTTTTTCCGGTAAACAACAAAACGTGTCCAATTTCCTCCTTGGATTACCGTTTACTGTTACTTATTTATTACACATAATACATACTCCTAACTCAGTTTAGTATTTAATGATATATAATAATTAATGTAAGTTAACATAAGCATCAAATATGAGTACTCACTTTGAGCTAAAATACGTCTAAAATTGGAAGGCGGGTGTATAATTTATTTGAATGGTGTAGGGTCTCCGTACAAGTAAAATGAATTTTGTAAAACCATAGAGGTTCCAAGCTCCTAAACTTCTGTAAACTTAGGTGTCGTTTGGTTATCTCCACATAAAAATCCAGCATTAATTAATATAATGTTTGATTGCTCCATATTTTTTCATAAATAATGATTTTATTTTGGCTAAAATGTGTGAAAACAGTAAAAAAAGAGTCACTTAAAGGGGACTGAAGGGAGTATTAATAATAATAAAATTGACCATATTAACCTTAATTTGTTCATTGAAAATACAACAAACACTCCTAGTTTCTTTACTTCAAGGGCAATTTTGGAGAAACAATCAAATATTGTGGACAAGATAAAAATATTTAAAAATTACTGAAAGTGGATTTCTTAATATATATATATATATATATATATATATATATATATATATATATATATATATATATATATATATATATGAAAACAACCAAAAAATTAAAGTGAACAAGATAGAGTAATTTTTTAAATAAGCGTATTAAAATTTTAACCGATACATAAAATGATAGAAGGGGAGTACAATTATATTATGTTCAACCGTGTGACATTGGAAAGCACGTCATTCCAACATATATGTGGTTTCCTTTTTTCTCTCTTTCTTTTATTTTTAGTTGTGTACTTAGTACTTCCAAAATATATTTTTTTTCTTCAAAAGTCCTTCATTAGGATGGAGGAGTTAGGCATGACTCCAAACTGTGTATTTCAAAAATAAAAATTATACGGAGGAGGACATAAACCTCAACCTCGATTATATAGTGTAGGTTGACTAAGGCCAATCTATTGTACAACTGCAAAAAAAAAATTTGGACAGAGAATGGAGGCAATCTCCTTACCTATAGACATGTACATAACACCAAAATCTGATATTAGATACAAGTTTGTCATATCTGCCCGAACCAAAATATTCTCAGGTAATAGCATCATTAATTGTAAATTAGTTCCTTGTTCTGAACCTCACGTTCAGCCCCGTTTTTGTAAAAATAACCAAAAATATGAAATATTATTATTTTGTCATAAATAAAGTCAGGTAATGCCCTTTTTGTCCAAATAGACATAAATGTCCCGACGGGACGCCGAAAGGCCGTTTTTGTAAGAATAGCCGCCTATGGTTCTTTTTTCCAATTTTTAGGCCACTTAGCAAGCACATCCCTAAAATCTTCCCTTCCGAAGTGCTGAAGGGCCGTATTTGTAAAAGTAGCCGTGATTTGTTTTAAGTTGGATTTTGCAAAATTAATCTCTTCATGGTAAGTTGTTAAATAAAATTTACATGTTTTAACCCAGTCACCCTAATTTAAAAATGTGTAGAATGAGCAATGTTCAGAATTTATCTGTGAGGGTTAAGGATCAGATTCCACTGTCACTCTACATGTGATGGGAAGATTTGGAAAAATAAGTACGAGACAAGATCAATCAATACTTGAGGTCGCTCACCAAACTATTAAAGATTCAGCCCAGAAGTGATCTGATATAGGCACTACTGTCATTTTAGGACCCAGCCCACAATGTTTTTCACTTCTCGGACTTCGAGCTTACACCCACTCTGTAAGAAATGTCAGGCTATGCTGGGAGTACAGAAGGATTGAGACACAAGTACCTGGTGTCTCCAAGGATCGTCACTCCCCACACGTTACTAGACTTACTGAAAATAAGTAGACAGATCAAAACAGAAAGTTTTGCACATGAAGCTTCCATTTTTCACTTTCTATACCAGCGGTATGGGCATTTAGGAGGATTCGAAGACCCATAAAATGGACTCTATAGTAAAGAAAACCGGTCAAAGTGGGAGATGCATAGATACTTCGCTTTCATGGTGGAATTTTTAGGCCTTTTGGTGTTTCCGAGGGAGGACAGGCACATTGATTTGCGTGTAGCCGGAGTTGTCCATGTTTTGACTAATCAGGCCAAGAGTACCCTCACACCCACAATCGTATCAGATATATTCCGAGCCCTCACATCCTGTAAGGCCGGAGTCAATTTTTTAGAGGGGTACAATCTGTTATTACAAATGTGGATGATCGAACACCTTTTTCACCGTCCCTGATAAATTAATTACGGCTTTACCGGAAAAAACTGCTTCGATGAATTTGGTACGCGGGTGACAAGATTCGTAATGCTAGAGGGAGTCAAAAATTGGATCGCTCGCCCTCAGGATTTGACCGCATATAAGATAGAATAGACATTAGGTTGGCTCCTTGTCGATGAGATTGGTCATATACCGACCACGAGTCCGTACTTCTTTCTGATGGGTTTCCGTAGCATCCAACCATATGCCCCATACCGAGTTTTGAGACAACTTGGAAGATGTCAGAAAGTTCCCAAGGATGTGGATCTCAGTACTTATGTGGTTGAAATTCGCTCTGATGCTCAATTCCCCGAAGACGTGGTCCGTCAAAATTAGAGCGAGTGCCAGTATTTGGGGGCAAATATCCGAGTACAAGATTTGTCCAAAGCGAGGTTCTGCCTTGGTACATCTCTTCGTACGGAAAGAGTCACAACAAATGACGAATTTGAAAGGCTGACTAAAAGGCCCCATGTTCAGGAATTTATTGATACAACACAAGAACAGTGGGCTTGGTTGGACAAAGAGAAGGAGTACCGGACCACCATCAGCAAGCTAGAACATCAAGTCAGAACCATCAAATTCGAAAGTGGTCTACAAGCCGCTGAAGATGGGGGGGAAAAGAAAAGGTTGGCCCGGGAAAACGAAACCCCCAGAGCTCATCTTCGGGAAATGAAGATAGCCACCGAGACTCCGGTAAGAAGTGAGAGGGACGAAAAAATCATAAGCAACTTGAGGCAAAAAGGGCATGATTATGCGGTCGATCTGACAAAGGCCGAGAAAGATTTGGCAAAAGCTCGAGCAAAGTTGGCAAAAGATGCAGAAGAACAAACAAGGCTATCCCTCTAGGTGAAGCAAAAGCTATGATAGAGAAGTCGCGATCTTAAGGAAAGAGGTGGTCATTGTTGAAAACAAGATGGGTCAACAAATAAAAGACTCCTGGGTCGAGAGAGAATATTGTTATGCACTGATTAACCAATTGGAAGAAAGTGCAGTGCAATTGCAAAACCAAAACAACGAGGCCATGCAAATAGTAGAAGTTCGGGAGCAACATATTGGGCGATTGCACCAGGAGAAAGGCGCCATCAAGCTTAGAATCAAGGAAATAGCTTACTACGCGGCAATGAAATGCCATGAATGTGAAAATATGACTCGAGCTATGTTCTTCCACTCGGTACTATCTTTTGCTTGCCAGATCATGGCCGACCTCAAGCTCCTTCAGGAAGAGCTTACAAGAAGGCCTGCGCCGAGACCAGCTACAGCCACTCGGGCTCCCGGAACAACATTTAAGTCTCATCTTTGTTCTTGATTTTTCAGTTTTTGAGTTTGTATTTTACCCTTATCGAGTCTATTTGTCCTGTCATCCATGTCAAGTCTGTTTGTTGTTTTGTTTTGAGTCTGTACGTTTTCCTTTACAGTTATCAATGTCTTCGAGTTTATGTAATAGAAAAAACCAGAAAGATTTTTATTAATATTGAAAAACCCCAAAAATTTTCTTTTCTTTCAAATTCAAGATAACACCAAACACAACAATATCAATATGTATACATTATTTTCCAATCTTATATACACTACAAAATAGCCCAACACACCCCAATCTCTTCATACACAAAACGACCATCGTAGTAGTGTCAAACGGCCAGAAAATGTTACGATGAACGACCAGGCCACCACCCTGCATTTATGTGGTGTTTCTCCACAACCTTACTCCTCCGAAACTTCACAAAACAGTAGTAAAACACGCAGCCCAATAGCAACACAAAATAATCCACAAAGCAGTCTGCTACAAGTAAATATTTCGAACTCACGGCTTCCGATCACCGTCCCGTGAGTTCTAACTATTATGAAACAAATTTATCAACCTTCCTTGATATTTAATTACTTAAATACAGAAATTACACACTTTATTAACTATGAAGTATCTTCCAAAAGTCAAACTACAAAGAAAAAGATAGGCAATCTAGCGATACTTACGTCGTAGGGATCGTTTTAATATTATCGTTTCTTCATTCCGTGCCCGGGATGATAATCTTGTTTGAAGCTCTTGCAGAGAGCTTAAGAGTAAAGTTAGGGGTCTTATTTGGTTGTGTTTTCTGGAAAATTGAAGAAAGAAACGAGATAAGGATATAAATATCCAATTTGTTTGAAAAGTCAAAAGGTGCTACTTGGCACCCTAGCATTGGTCCTTATTCCAATGCTTATAACCTTTTATTCGGGTGTCGTATGAATGTACGGTTAAGAGCGTTGGAAACTACATTTCAATACCTTCAATTTTGTAAATAATATGTCCCAAAAATACCTCATATAGCACACAAAAGTTATTTCTCAAAAAGATATGTTACAAGGCAAATCCTTAGTCGGTTTTTTCGCAACTTTAATCCGATTTTTCCAAACTTCATATTTTCTATCCAAAAATCATATATAGCCATATTTTGACTTTAAAATCATTTAAATTATGATTAATAAGTCTCATATTTATTACGACACCTTGGAACGCACAGGCTGTAACAATCTTCCCCCCTTAAAAATATTCGTCCTCAAATGTTAAACTCCCAGAAATCTATAGACATTTCGGTAGAGTCTCCTCTGTAACGGTACTACTACCAACCTGTCACACAGAAAATCCAACAATACAAAGACACACAGGGCCACAATAATCAATAACACCAATGGCCTCACACGACCAATAACATCTACTAACGTAAGAATTAAGTACCATATATGTACCTAAAGGCTGTGATGTCTCAGTCTGATCCTCCTCCGAAAGTGGTAATAAGTAAGGATACCTAGTCTTCATTTCTTCTTCAGCTTCTAAAGTCATCTCCTCCACATTATCGTCAACTGGAATGACTTTAGAGGGATCTCCAATACACCTACGGAGCATAGACACATGAAAGACTGGATGTACATACTCCAATTTGGAAGGCAAGTCTAACTCATATGCTACTTGGCCTACTCTGTGTATAATATTATAAGGTCCAATGTACCGAGGGCTAAGCTTTCCTTTCTTACTGAATCTCATAATGCCTTTCATCAGTGATACCTTAAGGAATACTCAGTCATCTACCTGAAACTCCAAGTCTCATCGTCGATTATCTGCATAGGACTTCTGACGACTCTGTGCTGCGAATAGCCTTTCCCTTATAAGCTTAATATTCTCAACTGCCTGCTATACCAACTCTGGTCCTACTAACTTAGTTTCCCCAATCTCAAACGATCTTATAGGATACCTATATTTTCATCCGTAAAGAGCTTCATATGGAGCCATCTGAGTACTGGAATGATAACTATTATTATATACAAACTCAATAAGTGGAAGATGATCATCTCAGCTACACCTTAAGTCCATCACACAAGCCCGTAGCATATCCTCCAGTATCTGAATAGTACGTTCAGCCTGACCGTCTGTCTAGGGATGAAATATTATACTAAGACTTACCTGAGTTCCCAATCCTTTTTGGAAGGAACTCCAGAAATTAGCTGTAAACTGAGCACCTCTATCTGAGATAATAGATATAGGGACACCATGAAGTCGCACTATCTCCCTAATGTAAAGCCTTGCATAATCCTCTGCTGAGTAAGTAGTCCATACAGACAAAAAATGGGCTGCTTTTGTAAGTCTATCGACAATAACCCATATAGCATCGAACTTACGTTGGGTACGAGGTAAGCCTATTATGAAATCCATATAAATCACTTCCATTTCCAAGTCGGAATCTCTATAGCCTGTAATAATCCATAGGGTTTCTGATGCTCAATCTTAACCTGCTGACAATTAGGGCACTGAGCAACAAACTCTGCTATATCCTTCTTCATTTTGTCCCACCACTATATTCCCTTGATATCATGATACATATTCGTCGTTCCTGGATAAATAGAATAACAAGAATAGTGAGCTTCTCCCATAACCTAATGGCGCAACCCTGCCACATTAGAACACATAAATGACCTCGATATCTGAGGACTCCATCTCCTGTAATCTCAAATGGTATATTCTCCTTTTGATGGGATGTATCTATGTAATGAGCTAGCACAGGATCCTCATACTGGCGTTCCTTCACTTCAGTTACTAAAGAGGATGTTGCCATGTCCTGAATAGTAACTCCGGTATTACCTGAGTCTATGGCTGTCCAATGGGACGGGACAAAATTAACGGGATGGGACGGGACGGGACGACATTTAGCCGGGATGGTGGCGGGACGGGATGAAATGGTACGGGACAAACGGGATGAAACGGTAGGCCCATCCCGTCCCGCTAACAAACGGGACGGGACGGGACAGAACGGGACGGGACGGATGGTAGGCCCATCCCATCCCGCTAACAAACGAGATGGGACGGGACAGGACGGGTTTGCGGGCCTTAAGTGCCATTTTTAAAAAAATTATTTAAGCATTGAATTTGACAACGGATATTCTTTTGGCAATGACTAAGTTTTTAAAGTTTGCAACATCTAGTTTTTTGACTTATTCAATAAATTTAAAAATTAAACGAAAAATAGGAAACTAAGTAAAGAATTATAAAATATTAAAACAAAAGACTTGTAATAAAATATTCTAGCAATTATAAATATATAATAGAGTTATAATTTATTTAATATAATTTCGAGTGTAAGAGAATTCATAAAACAAATTCAACGCTTAGAGCCTTTTATTTTATTAGTAGAACTTTCAAATCTCACATACAAATATAATTCTTTTGAAGAGCACCTAATCTATGCAGCCACCTTCTAGGAAGGGTTTTGTTTGAACTTTGAACTAGGCCTCTTAGTAGCCAATAAAAAATTATCATACTAATATTTGTAAGCTCCTATATAACTTCGTTGTAACTTATCTATAATTTCTCTCGGACATTGTTCTGGAATTGGCAATGTTGATTGATGTTCCATGAGTTCCATGCCGTCATAGCTCCCAGTGCTAAGTATCTCATTGTATTCTTCTTCTTCCCTAGTGTTTAATTTTTCAAAACCAAGATTTCTTCTTTCTGAATTAATCCAATCTCTGAATAATACGGAAATCTCTAGGCTGTCCTCCGCTAATGAATGTCTATGATCTCCGATTTGAAATCTTGCCACGCTAAAAGCACTCTCCGATGCTACTGATGATGCTTGAATAGCAAGGATATCTCGGGTCATTATGGAAAGTGTTGGAAAAGCCTTGCCACGCTCCCTCCACCATGCCAAAAGTTGTTCGTTGCCTTCTTCGTCTTTAATACTTTCCAATCCTTGATTAAGATAAGAATCAAGTTCATCATCAATAGAGGAATCAAAACCTGTTATATCATCCATATCTTCCCATAGAACTTCTACTCTAGACTTAGAAGTAGAAGGAGCAGTTTCACCACCTGTTGTTTTCATAGATTTATATTTATCAAACATTGATCTAACATAAGAATATATGTTTGCTTGGCATTCTTCGAGAGATGGTTGTTCATTTTCTTGAATTGCTAAATTCTCATAAATTTTACGAACAAGTCCCTTTGCACCTCTTAATTTTAAAGATGGGTTAAATACAGTAGAAATTAAATAAACTTGGGGAATAGGGAAAAAATACTTTTTAGGTGCCATAATTTAAATACGAAATTAAATTTAAAAAGTTAACACAAAAAATTAAAAACACAAATGAAATACGAAAATAGAACACGTAAAGTAAATACAAAAATTAAGCACTAAAATAATGCGCAAAAAATATATATTAAAATTAGGAGATGGAACGAGTGCACCGTGATTAAATATTGAAACTTGAAGAAATTGCCCAAACTATTGCTCCAAATACTTGATAAATTAATTTGAAGCTTGAAAGTCGCTCCAAATATTTGTCCAAATACTTGAAACTTATCACTTGATTGCGAGAAAATTGAGAGAATAATATAGATAGAATGAAAGGGATTTGAGAGAGAATAATTTATTTTTGTGGGAAGAAATGAAGAAGGATTGGGGGTAGGGGGTGTTTTGGTGGGAGTGGGGGCCAAATATGGCCGTTTTTGGCCGTTGGGAACGGCTATTTTTGCAATTATAGCCGTTGCCCAACGGATATAATTTAAAAAAAAAAGGGACGCAGGACGGGACGGGACAGGCGGGATGGGACGGGACGGGACGGGACAGACGGGACGGGCATGACGGGAGGGACGGGACGGGACGAAACGGGACGAAATGGGACGGGATAAACGGGACGAAATGGCCATCCCGTCCCATCCCGTGTACCGTTTAACATGGGGCCATCCCGTTTAAAATTAAGTGGGATGGGACGGGACGGGACGGGACGCGGGACGGGACCGAGACGGGACGGGACGTCCCGTCCCGTTGGACAGCCATACCTGAGTCCAGTAATCGAACTCCAAGACTAGCTAGCTGATGAATCTCATGGGCTATCCCACACTTCTCTAGCTATAAAATATGACAGGATACCCATAGATCTACGGCTGAGGGCGTCGGCTACTACATTCTCCTTCCCCGGATGGTATAAAATATCAACGTCATAGTCTTTCAGTAGCTCCAACCATCTCCTTTGGCGTAAATTCAATGCCTTTTGATTGAAGATATATTGAAGGCTCTTATGATCCGTATAGATATCAACATGAATGCCATATAAATAGTTTCTCCACAACTTTAGTGCATGAATCATCGCGGCTAACTCTAAATCATGGGTCGGATAATTCTTCTCGTGCTTTCTTAGTTGTCTTTAAACATATGCAATTACTTTTCATGGTCGTTCTGCCACTTGTTGCATGAATACATGGCTTATATCATTGCCCACAAATACTAGAATTTCATGTAACTCATATGATCTCAAATATCATCTTTTGATTTTTTTTCCCGTTCATTAGCCACGATAGGTGCCACTTTCTTATGGAGTGCATACAATGTTGTTGTGAGACTGTTGTTACAAGACCATTTCTTCCTTATGTCACTATGCTTAAGTTGAAGCCTTCTTCCTTATTCCCTCAGCTAGTCTTTCTTTGTAGTACTTAAGAGAGACCTTTTGACTCCTGTAAAGATGCGAGCTTATTACATTGTATACCCGAAAGAATTTTTGATGTTCTTACTCACCTATAATTATCCTTAATTACTTACCTCCGTGCCCTTGTGCTCATAAGGTTGATTCTGAACTGAAGTTTTGACTGTCTTCTCAGTGGCACCATTTTTTTTATTTTCGTAACACTTATACGGTACCTTTAACAACCCCAACTCCTATCTGAAAATTTCTCAAGGATTACGATGTCATCATATTTGCGAGACTGAATTCCCTATGTTGGGTTTCACTATGTTTATCTTGTACAACTTGTTGATTTGTCTGTATTCTCTTGTTTAGCCATGGCTAGGCGCTTCCTGAATCAACTACTAACTACACGTTAGTCCATTCTCATATCTATATTCTGCGTAATTTCTCTTAGGTTATATCCTTTGTCTTAACTTACCTCACACACTGGCTCCTTATGTATCCAGTGTTCATTTTTACTTATTTATCTAACATCTAGTGATGGAACCCTTATTGCTTCTCCCCGTCATCATGCTTACATAATGTTTTGAAGTCGTATCATATCCGCAAGATCTGAATAAATGCAATCTCATTCCTTTAGCCTTTCTACCACATTCTTCCTTTACTATTCCATAGTTACATGCATCACATAACTCCGACTTAATACGATATCACACCAGCTTCCCCCTTTAGGGAGTACTAACATTTATTGCTATGAAGATTTACCTATAAACATTAAACTTCTTCATATTTGGCGTCTTTTCACATCTTCACGGACTTTTACTTACCTTGTGGCAACCCTTTTGTACCAGGGATAACTGAATTTCTTACGCACGAAGGTGACATCTAGTGTAACTGCCACACTTAGTCCCTTAAGCTTAACTCTGCTCGCAGCGCTTGTTTAAGGAAGCGTCTTCCTGAATGACCTTTAAAGGCTATTCTTCTGTTGTCCATTAAATTATCTCCGAAACGCGATCTCTGAAATTCTCACGATGTCAACTATTATCAAATCCTTCAGTCCCGAATTCATATTCAGTTTATTTTATTCACTAGCCCATACTAATTTCTATTACTCCGGGGGTCTAACTTTTCCTTCTGGTAATCACGTATGAGTCACCAACTCATTTCTCAAAATGGGGACATGACTGTATGGCTTATACTCTTTTATTGTCTCAAGGCCTGTAACTTCTTGTCTTTTCCTTCACTTGACTATAGAATCTATAGTCCTGTCATATTTTGATTTACCGTTATCATCCATTTATCACATCTTACTCATAATGCTTCATTTACTTTCTTCTTATTCGCCGGCTAATATTTCTGTCTATCACCTTATTATGAAAACTTCTTCAAAACATTCTTTCACTTTTAGCCCCCTTGATTCAACTCATTGGCTCTTCGGGTCACCTAACACTCTCTCTTTACTAGGGACGAGAGCCATACAAAGGTAAATATTTAAATATTTATCCCTTCTAGGATTCCAATGCCAATCTTCTAAAATTTCTGAACATTCTAGTATTCATATCTGATTGTACTATTCTAGAGTGCACCATCTGGGTGTCTCACAAGGAGAACCATTACCACGTTTGCAATACCCCTCGGAAATGTGAGCTAATGATAACAATCCATCCACAATTTTGGGCTACTCTAACCCCAGTTGGATGCTAATATGCCATACTTCTCTTAAATTATATTTGTTAGCTCCCACAGGGCATAACTGAAATGGGTGTTGTCAAGTGAATATATCTTTGTTATTGTTGAAAGTAACTCAGAATGCTTATATTTCTCTGCCTGAATTGTAAATACAGATAATCTTCACTAACTGGGTACCTCGTATCCTTCTTCACCTAGCTTCTTTTACTTGTTGAAACATGTATCTACCTTCTGATTCTCTAGTTGGTTTTTACCATAGGGGTAGATAGATATTCATGCCTTAGGGCTCCTTATCAAGAAGCTCACGCGTCGTAATACACACATAATCTACTGAAGGCCTTACATTTACTCATCATAAGCATGATGCAAAATCGAGTTCCTCTGACTCAACTCTTCCACAACCACATTCAATCTCTTACAAACTGTCTTTCTAGATATATATGTCATTGTATAACGGATAAAATAGAATGTAGGAGTTTGAATTTCTTACAACTGAGCTCTACCACACGATCTAGAGTAAGAAGAAAGAGTGACAGTCCTAAATGCCCTGTAGCCTCCTGCTTATAAGTATGGTGCACAACACACCCATAAACAAGACTCTACTAGACACGGCTTGTAGACTCCCTATGACAAGAACTGCTCTGCTACCACTTCTGTCACGACTCAAACCGTAGGGCCACGAAGGGCACCCGATGCCTAACTCAACCGAGTACCAACATAACATATCATTCTTATCATACTATCATGGGTAAATGAACAGAAAAGGCCGTCATGAGATTACTAGAACAAAACATAAGGGAATACTTGATATAGTACTACCCAACATGATATAGAAACTTATACATGTGACATACGAGCCTATAAGGCCAACATAATCATTTGTATACTCAAGACATAGGCCGATAAGGCCATACAAGTATCCATATATGTGTCATCTATCTACAAGCCTCTAAGAGTACATAAATGTCATAAAGGTAGGAACAGGGCCCCGTCATACCAATCAATACATATTCAAATCATACTGACTAAATAGGCAACTCCGGAGCAAGTGGAGTGCACAAGCACCTTCTGTTGAGCTAATAGCCTACTAGGAGAACTCTGAACCTGTCTATCGGGACCTGCGGGCATGAAACGCAGTGTCCCCATGCAAAAGGGACGTTAGTACAAATAAAGTACCGAGTATGTAAGACATGAAAAAAACATGGAGTAAGGAACTCAACTTGTAAGTCTGAATAACTCTGTGAATCATGCAAATATTTATAATGTTATGTATGTGCGTATAAATTCCATGCCATGCATAAGTATATGTGCACATAACATCATCAAGCCTCTAAGGGCATCCCATCATATCCATCTCAGCCACTATGGGCGAAATCATCAATGTATACCAGCTAATCAGGTGGTGGTGCGTATATAACGCCGAAACCTTTTCTCATATCCCATATACATATAATATACACGTATATAATGCCATCTGGTCATGGGCCAATGTACATGTATAAATGAATGAAATGTATAAGAAATACATTAATAAGATCAATATACCTTTCGGATAAACTTTATCAATTACGTATTTTTCTGAGACCCATGAACAGAAGATATAATAATAATTCACATGGGGAATCAAGAACGTAGGCATCTCTAATACTTAATGAATAGAGTCATTTATGAAAGTTGTGCATTTGGTCATTTCGTTTGTATTGTACGGATCATGCCAAAAGGAAAGGAGGGATAGCCTTAACATACCTTATCAAAATATTTCCAATCACCAAGTTGAACTCGCCTCTTCGTACCTTAATCTACAACAACAATAATAATACTATCATTAAGTTACTAAAGGTACAACTATTGCACAACGAACGACAAATTTATTTTGTATTAAAACGGGCAGCATCTCCCCTATAATCCTTACTTTCTTCAAATTCAAGATAACACCAAAAACAACAATATCAACATCTATACATTATTTTCCAACCTTATATACACCACAAAATACTACAAAATATCCCAACATACCCCAATCTCTTCATACACAAAACGACCATCGTAGTAGTGTCAAACAACCCGAAAATGTTACGAGGAATGACCAGCCCACCACCCTGTATTTATGTGGTGTTTCTCCAAAACCTTACTCCTCCAAAAATCCACAAAATAGTAGTAAAACACGCATCCCAATAGCAACACAAAACAATCCACAAAATAGTCTGCTACAAGTGAATAACTCGAACTCACGGCTTTCGATTACCGTCCCGTGAGTTCTAACTATTAGGAAACGAATTTATCAACTTTCCTTGATATTTAAAAACTTAAATACAGAAATTACACATTTTATTAACTATGAATTACCTTCAAAAACTCAAAATACAAAGAAAAAGAGAAGCGATATAGCGATACTTACGTCACAGGGATTGTTTTAGTGTTATCGTTTCTTCATTCCGTACCCGGGATAATAATCTTGTTTGAATCTCTTGCAGAGAGCTTAAGAGTAAAGTTAGGGGTCTTATTTGGTTTTTTGTTTTGGAAAATCGAATAAAGAAACGAGATAAGGATATAAATATCCATTTTGTTTGAAAAGTCAAAAGTTGCTACTTGGCACCCTAGCATTGGTCCTTTTCCAACGCTTATAACTTTTTATCCGGGTGTCATATGAATGTACAGTTAAGAGAGTTGGAAATTACATTCCAAGACCTTCAATTTGGTATATAATATGTACCAAAAAGACCTCATATAGAACACGAAATCTATTTTTTAAAAAGATCTGTTACAAGGCAAATCCTTAGTCTATTTTTTCGCAACTTTAATCTGATTTTTCCTAAACTTCATATTTTCTATCCAAATATCATATATAGCCATATTATGACTTTAAAATAATTTAAATCATGATTAACAAGTCTCATATTCATTATGTCACCTTGGGACGCACATGGTGTAACATTATTTTCAGAATATGATGTCCGCTATGGGCAAACTGATTGTTGAGGCAATCAAAATCGGGGAAATGGTAGAGAACGGCCTGAAAACTAGCCAGATATTGAGTCAAGTTGCCTTGAAATATACTTACCAAGCCATCCAGAACTGTTTAGGGGGTTTGGCTAATTGTAAAAAGAGGGAGGAGGGAGCAATGATGGCTTCAGGTTCAAGAGGGCTCTGCCGATCATTTGATCACTCTTGCATGCCTCCAAGAACCCCACAACACTATTATCCACACCAAGATGGAGCCTATGCCGTGGCACCGCCTCACTATGTTGAATGTGCCAAGATTGTATGTGCCAAAGGGGACTTATGTAGCACGGGGGGCCGGTAAGTTCACTAAGGTTGACTGAGCCCATGGTTATTAGCTGCGCACCATAGAGTCCTATGAAAGATCCCACGGCAGACCCCTAGAACTACAACAGAGCCGTGGTTACATACAAGGGGGAAAATGTCATAGGAGAAGTGAATGAAATGAATCAGTCTAGGAAGTACCATATCCAGAAGAGTTAAAGAAGTCCAAACTGAACAGGGATAAACGGTTGTTATCCAAGAAGCCTGTAAGCAATGAGGAAGTAGAAGAGTTCTTCAGAAAGATGAAAACTTCAGAATATGCAATTGTTGACCAACTCCAGAAGATTCCTTCCCAGGTCTCACTCTTATCTCTGCTGCAGAGTTCGGATGAACACGAGAAAGTGCTCCTAAAAACACTGAATGAAGCATATGTCCAGATTGATACTTCTGTTGAGCAATTGGAGAGAATTGAAGAAAGATTCTTTGAGGTCAATAGGATTTCCTTCAGTCGCGATGATTTTCCCCTAGAGGGAGCCGCCCACAACAAAGCCCTCCACTTGACTGTCAAATGCGAGTGCTATTATGTGAAGAGAGTGATGTTAGATGGTGGTTCCAGGGTTGATATTTGCCCTCTCTCAATACTCCAGAGAATGGAGATTCGGACGGAAAGAATCCGGGCTAACAGCGTCTGTGTGAGAGCTTTTGATGAGGGCAAGCGAGACACAATAGGGGAAATTGATCTGATTCTGACTATTGGCCCTGTGGATTTTGAGGTGACCTTCCAGGTTTTGGACTTGGAAACCTCATACAATTTCCTACTATATAGACCATGGATTCATGCTGCTGGAGCTGTTCCCTCCACTCTTCACCAAATGGTTAAGTTTGAATATGAAAATCAAGAAATTATTGTCGATGGAGAGGATGAGCAATCTATCTACCGGGACCCTTTAGTCCTATGTCTTGAAGCTAGGGAAGGTAGTGAGCATACAATATACCAAGCCTTCGAAATTGTGGTCGTCGACCAATATAAAGAAGGGGACCCACTACCTCAACCTTGCTTGTCTAATGCTTCGGTCATGGTCTGCACTTAAATGACTAGACATAGGTACAAGTATGGAAAGGGGCTTGTGTATCTCTGCTGGGAATCACAGAGCCTATTACTTTAATCGCCAGTGAGAAGTTTTTCGGTGTGGGTTTATGAGCTACAGAGACCGACAAAAAATAGGATGATAAGCGCAAAGAAAAAGGGTGGGTCCTGTCCCAGCCCATTCCACATCTCGCCCAATCATTTGTCAAACCAAAATATGTGGAAGAAGAAAAAAAAGAAGAGGCCTTCATGGCCGAAGAAATCGATGATATTTTTGAAGCCTTGAAACAAATGCTATATGAGTCCCACATGGTCTAGCCAGGAGAAGGCACGAGCAACGCCAAAGTGCAGTATATGGGGCCGGATTTCAAGGTTCAGAATTGAAAATCTACCCCATTCCCTGTCAGACGGGAGTCCCAGTAGTCCAGCCTTGCCATCTCTTATACATTACGAGTTATTTCAGTGTGTAACTCAAATGTTTTTACTTTATTGTCTTTTGATTTTGATGCAAACCCTCATATCTTCAGTTCAATGAAATGGAATCAATATTTCATCGTCTATAGATGTCTCTTTTCTTTATTCTGATTTTGCTATTTTCTTATCTTTTTCTTTTTAGTTCTAATAATGCAAACTTAAATAACATGACATGCTTGCAGACTTCATGCCCAGATCTTAAAATGTTGTCTAACATTGAAATAATGAATCGAGAACTAGAATGTGATGAAGATAAGGCTTTTAGGGATAAAAATCGAGAATTAGAACAATTTGAGAATTAGCCTAAGCCAAACTTAACTGAAACCAAGCCAGTTAATTTGGGCAGTCCAGAAGAGATCCGAGAAACCATGATAAGCATTCACGCTGATGAAAGAACTAGCGCTGCCTTGATCCAACTGTTGTTTGAATTCAAAGACGTGTTTGAATGGTCCTATGATGATATGCCAGGGCTGAGCATTGATTTGGTGGTACATAAATTACTTACCTATCCTAGTTATCCACCCGACCAACAGAAGCAAAGAAAGTTCAAAATCGACATTAGTGAAAAGATTAAGGAAGAAGTCACTAAACAACTGAAAGCTGGTGTGATCCGAGTGATCTGATATACCACATGGCTGGCTAAGGTGGTTCCAGTGCCGAAGAAGGATGGAAAAACCCGAGTGTGTGTTGATTACCAGGATTTGAACAAAACGAGTCCCAAGGACAACTTTCCATTGCCAAACATCCACATTCTTATTAACAACTGTACTAAACATGAGATACAGTCTTTCGTGGATTGTTATACTAGGTATCACCAGGTTCTGATGGACGAAGAAGATGCAGAAAAGACTGCTTTCACCACACCTTGGGGCACTTACTGTTACAGGGTCATGCCATTTATTCTGAAAAATGCCGGGGCAACCTACATGAGAGCTTTGTCCGCCATTTTCCATGATATGATGCACCAAGAAATTGAGGTATATGTGGATGATGTGATCATTAAATCCAGAACGCAAGAAGGCCATGTGCAAGATCTGAGGAAATTCTTTGAGCGTCAGCTAAATATGTATTTGGAGTTCCTTCTGGGAAGCTCCTGGGGTTTATAGTCAGCCGAAGGGGTATTGAATTATATCCAATAAAGATAAAGTCTATTTAGGATTTGCCACCTCCAAAGAGTAAGAAAGAGGTCATGAGTCTGCTAGGGAGGCTGAATTACATCAACAGATTCATCGCTCAACTTACTACCACTTGTGAGCCCATATTCAAGTTATTAAAGAAATATGCGGCAATAAAATGGATAGAGGAGTGCCAAGAAGCCTTTGAAAAAATCAAAGAGTACCTGTCAAATCCGCCAGTACTGGTGCCACCCGAGCCGGGAAGACCTTTGTTCTTATATCTGACAGTCCTGGAGAATTCTTTTGGTTATGTCCTGGGGAAACACGATGTCACCGGGAAGAGAGAGCAAGCCATATATTATCTGAGCAAGAAGTTCACCAGTTATGAAGCCAAATACACTTTGTTGGAAAGAACTTGTTACGCCATAACTTGGGTCGCCCAGAAGCTCAGACATTATCTGTTGGCTTACACCACATATCTCATAACCAGGATGGATCGTTTGAAATATATATTCCAGAAGCCGATGCCTACATGAAGGTTAGCAAAATGGCAGATCCTGCTCACCGAGTTTGACATTGTCTATGTCACTCGCACGGCGATGAAAGCCCAAGCCTTGGCGGATCATCTAGCTGAGAATCCGGTCGATGATCAATACCAACCATTAAGCACTTATTTTCCAGACGAGGAAGTAAGCTCGGTTGAAGTAATTCTAGAGAACACCAGTGCCTGGAAAATGCTCTTTGATGGGGCTGTAAATGCAAAAATCATCGGGATCAAAGCAATTTTGATTTTGCCCACAGGTCAACACTATCCGGCCACAACCCGGCTTTGGTTCTTACGTGCAAACAATACTGCTAAGTATCAAGCATGCATCATGGGCATGAATATTGCAGTTGATATGGATGTGGAGTAATTATTAATCATGGGGGATTCTGATTTGATTATTCGGCAAGCCCAGGGTGAGTGGGAAACTCGAGAAATAAAACGCATCTCGTACATGCAACATGTGAAGGATCTTAACAAATGGTTCAAGTCCGTCGAGTTCAGGTATATTCCTTGATTCAACAATGAGCTAGCTGATGCACTAGCTACTTTGGCCTCAATGTTGCCGTACCCGGGTAAACTTCATATTGACCTGCTAGAAATCCAAGTTCGAGAAAGGCATAGTTTTTGTAACGCAATTGAAATGGAGCCATATGTTCAGCCATGGTATCATGATATCAAAAGGTTTTTGAAAACAAAAGAATATCCCGAGCAGGCCAATGGAGATCAAAATAAAAGTATCAGAATGCTTGCAAGCAGTTTCTTTCTAAGTGGAGAGGCCCTATACAAAAGAACTCCAAATCTGAATCTTTTGGGGTGTGTAGATTCTTGAGAAGCTGAAAAGATCATGAATGAAGTGCATTCGAGAGTATGTGGGCCTCACATGAACGGGTATGTCCTTGCAAAGAAAATCCTCCGGGGTGGTTATTACTGGATGACCATGGAAAACGATTATTTCAGTTTTGTCCGGAAATGCCATCAGTGCCAGATACACGGTGACCTGATTCATGCACCACCTTTAGAGCTACATCCTATATCAGCGCCTTGGCCATTCGTTGCTTGGGGCATGGATGTTATTGGGCCAATCGAGCCAAAAGCTTCAAATGGGCACAAATTCATTTTGGTTGCCATTGATTATTTCACAAAGTGGGTCGAAGCAATCACTTTCAAAGCTGTCACCAAGAAAGCATTGGTGGAGTTCGTGCATTACAACATTATTTATTTTTTTGTTATTCCTAAAACTATCATTACAAACAACACTGCAAATCTGAATAGCCACTTAATGAGGGAGGTATGTAAACAATTTAAAATTACGCATCGTAATTCTACCCCTTTTCGGCCCAAAGCTAATGGTGTCGTTGAAGCTGCAAACAAGAATATCAAGAAAATCCTCAGGAAAATGATTCAGGGTTCCAGACAATGGCATGAAAAGCTGCCTTTTGCACTATTGGGATATCGTACAACCATGGGCACGTTAGTTGAGGCCACCCCCTACTTATTGGTTTATGGCAATGAAACTGTAATACCCACAGAAGTTGAGATTCCCTCTCTTCGGATCATTGCTGAAACCGAGATCGAGGATGATGAATAGGTCAAGACCAGTTGGAATAGTTGACTATGATTGACGAAAAGCGGATGGCCGCAGTCTGCCACGGGCAGTTGTATCAATAAAGAATGGCCCGTGCCTACAACAAGAGTGCGGCCCAGAAAATTTGAAGTGGGGTAATGCGTTCTGAGATGTATTCTCCTACATCATGAAGAAGCCAAAGGAAATTTTTCTCCAATTGGAAAGGTCTGTATATTATAAGAAGAGTGTTGCCAAAGGGAGCACTGTATTTGGGAGATATCGAGGGAAATGACCCCGAGACAGCCGTCAATGCAGATGTGGCCAAAAGGTATTACGTTTGACCATTGTCATAGTTTTAACAAGCTCCGATAAGGATGATGATGTTTGGCATATTTCGATATGTGTTGATGTTACTTTACCCATGTTTTAACCGCTTCTTGATGTTATTTGATCTTTAAAATGCCCAACATGGTTTAATTATTGGTTTTATGACTAATTGAGTTGTGTGTGGTGAATTAGGGTGTTTGGAGTGCAAAAATATGAAGAAAAGGTGCTCTAGGTAGAGGAAGAGAGATTGGATGCGTCGCATCCAATCTAGAAAAAGATCAGTTCGCGCACCCTTAGCAGTGAAGTCAGCCCATAGCATCCGCCATAGCATCCGCACCTGGGCAAAGCTGAGATGGAGGAACTAGGGGTGGATGCGTCGCATCCACCCTCGCATGCAAAGCTGAGAAATAGAGGACAAGGTGGATGCGTCGCATCCACCCTAGCATCAATCCCTGAAGCCGATTTGGACTAGGAATAGGAGAGCTTTGGCCCACGACTTTTGTACGCAATATATAAGCCAAAAACGCCTCCTTTAGGTTATCTAACATATTGGGAAGAGGAAAAAAAGCCACGACAAAGCTGTGGAGGCCGGAATTCATCAAGTTCCATCTTTCTCCCACCAAACTTAGTAATTTTTATGTTTCTTTGTATGATTTGTTATTTGGCTACCATGTCTATATGGAGCTAAACTTCACGTTCTAGGGTTGTGGTTCTTTCATGACTATTGTTATTCGGATATTGATTTTGACTTCTTGATTTATCATATTAGTTTATTTATTCAATCTTGCGCTTAATTATTTAATTGCTTGATCACCAATTGAATATTATCTACGAATCTAGAATTGAACTCGAAAGTGGGAATTCTATATTGCATATAGGATTGAGTAGGGCAAGTTCTTGAACTCGGGCATCGGGGAACGGATTCGTGGTTAGGATAGACATATACCTAATTGCCTTGCTTGGTTGATTTACAGGAATTATAAATGCGTTCTTGTTGATTCTAACTCCATAGACATATAGGCGTTAGGTTAGCTTGAATAGGCGAGTAAGAACTCGACAGATTCTTATGAGCAATATTAACCCTGTCAACCAATAAGCTAGATAAATTAGTCGGTCAATTCAATTGAAGAATACAATAGGATTATTAGATAGCCCATAACCCTAGATCGTTTTCATTACATTGATATCATAAAAATCTGCTCTTTCTCTGTTCAAAGTTTATTATTTATATTTTCTTATTTAATTAGTTTAGAATAAAATATTTTTAGGTTTAATTCTTGTTTAGATAATTAGGATAGTCTAATTTAGTTAATAGTTAATCATAAGTCCTCGTGGGTTCGACATCCGACTTTTAGTCACTTTATTACTTGACGACCGCGTATACTTGCGTGAGTGTGTTTGGTCGCAACAAGTTTTTGGCGCCGTTGCCGGGGACTTAGAAATTTGCTATTTTTCTAGATTAGACATTTTTTTTATCTATTCATGTTTTTTTTATTATTTTATTTTAGTTAGTATTTTTTATTTATTTTAGCATGGCGTCTTGGAATAAAAATTGTTCGAATGATGGTTATTCTTATTTTGATGATCCTTGTCCATATTGTGGAGGACCCCACTGGTGGAAAAATTGTCAGAATGTTCCCAGGAGCGAGTTGTGCGCACAATCTCAATCCTTTGAGTGGAATATTTGTAATATGTGTGGTGGTCAAGATGGCCATTGGGATGGTTGTCCTAATTTTGTTCATCCTTCTCTGAGCCCTTATTATGATCTTTCTAATGATATTTCTGAGTTTGATAGGGGCAATGAAGTGCAGGATATGGAGCCTGATGCATATATTAGGGATATTCTGAGGCAAGTAGCAGAGCAACAGGATGAACTCAAAAAAGATATGAAAAGAATGAGGGCAGCAATCACAAGAATGAAGGCCAATATGGAAGAATTGAATGAAGAGAGCGAGTACCAGCAAGAGAAAATTTTTGAAAAAGAGGAGATTTTGAGCCAAACTTGGCTGGCAGAACAGGCTGAAAAGTTAGAAATATATGAAGCTCAACATGAGGAACTTACTGATGGGATGAGACACTTTATAGAGGGAAGATCTAAACTGGGACAAGGGATCTATAAATTTGTCACTACTATTCACGACTTGCAAGATAAATTAAATGCAAAGGTTGTTGCGTCTATCGCCCAACAAAATAGTAATGAGTTGTCAGAAGCTGAAAAGGAGCTTATACGCCAAATTGAGGAGCTAAAAGTGGAGAGCCAATCATTCGAGCATATTTCTGTTGATGATGCCCATGTTGAGAAAAGTACACTAGAGCCATGCGAGGTAGCAGATAATGTTATATTTGAAGACTCTAATGTGTGCACATATGAGGATATAAATAGTAATACAATTCTAAAGTTGGGGCGTGTTGGTCCTCATTCTAAACATTTTTCGACATTGTATTTGGATGATGACATGGAAATCGAGTCATCTAAGCCTTTGGAGGAGTCAATGGAAGAGGAACATGATGCCTATATTTTTGAATTTGTCATGCCAAAAAGCAAAAAATACATTCCTCATCTAAAGGCCGAGAAGTGTAGAGTGAAAAATTTATTACTTGGCCTGGTTATCTTTGTAGCCCCACCACTGGAGCATAGCCGCAAACTGGATGCCATGTTAGGGGCTCAATTCATAAGTTCGAGGTGGAGGCAAAAAGTGGTTCACGTCGTGCCGCTACGTTAAATCAGGCGCTTGTTGGGAGGCAACCCAGCGTTACTGCTTTCTTTTATTTTTGTTTACTTTTTATTTTATTTTATTTTTATTATTTTGTAGTATTTATTTTTGTTTTGTAGGATTATGAGCATAGGAAGCAAAGCCATTAGAAGAGTGCAAAAGCGAGCTAGATGGTGAGGACTAAGTGTGGGGTGCCCACAAAAGGACCATCCATGGGAGAAATCTGAGTACCCCGTGAGCTGCTATTGCTTCGGCCTTTGGTCTTTCAGGGAGTTTCTTGTCCACCCTTGTTGTTATTTTTACTTTATTTGTGCATTGAGGACACTGCACTCTTTTAAGTGGGGGGTGGAAGATTCTCTATTCTTTCTATAGTATTATATTAGTATATTGTTAGTTTCTTATCTTTTTATTGTTAGCTAGCTTCTTATTTTTAATAGCATAGTTAGTAGAATTAATGGTGTAGTATAGTAGTAGTAGTAATTAAAAAAAGATTAAAAAAAAAAATAGAAAACAATTGAGAAAAAAATTGAAAATTTATTTTTTGGACTTTTCCCGACGATGGATCTCCTAGATAATTTTCTTGAGGGATTAAAGTCTAAACAAAAAAAAATCCAAAAATATGTTTTTTTTTGTAGAAATAATCCCTTGTGGTTTTTCTTTGTGCCTCGGTTCTTTTCCATGGGATGTAGTTTGAACCGGGTAAATATTTTTCTTTGAGAATAGATTAGAGTTTAGAAAATAAATGGAGGAAGAAATATGAGATTCCTAGGGGCTTTTGACTTGTTTGATAGTAGCGTATTAAGACTTTGGCATGTGTAGTGCCTTTACTATGTTTTAAAATTGATCATGAATCCTTTATAAATTGGATAGCATGTTTTGTGGCACCTATTTCTCGTTTTCTTGACTTGTGTTCACTTTGCGCTTAATGCTCAATATCTCGTGGCTCCGTGAATATTTACATTTGTTTGAGAGTCGGAATGTGACCGTCCTTAGTGAGTCATGTGCCATGTGTGGTGAGATTTTTTTTTGTGTTGTCCATGTATTGTACTTGTGTCTAGAACTTGCCCGGTATGTGAGTTGAAGCGAAATTTTAGGTGATGCTCGGTTTGAAAAATGATTTTAGGCTTTCTTTGATCTTTTTGAGCTTATTGCTTATCATAAATAAAATTTATCCCTAGTTAACCCTTTTGAGCCTGTAGGCCTTTTATTTGGTACCCACATTACAAGCCTATACTCTTTTTATTCTTAATTGACATTGTTTTGATCCTTTTACCTCTTAAAACACTTTAATTGTTAGATGAGCGCTAAAAGAAGTAAGAAGGGACTAAGTGTGGGGTGACTTTTGAGTGGAACCAATGAAAGAAAGAAGGGTGCACTTATTTTGTAAAATAATACACCACTAGCGGAAATTAAAAAAAAAAAAAGAAAGAAAAATATAGATGAATAAATTGTTGTCTTGTTCTTGCTAGTGGGTATGAATTAAAGTAGTGCTTAAAGAAAGAGGAAATATTGTTGGGGTGATATTATTTGTGAAATTGAAGTGGTGTTGAAGAATTTGCGCTTAAGTTATTTGATGATGTGTTAAAGTGCTTAGGAGGTTGAGTCACTATTCCTTAAATATATCCTACCCGTCCCTTAGCCCACATTACAACCATGAAAAAGTCCTAATTGATTTTAGATCGAGCGAGCTTACATTAGTAGAGATTTACATTAAAGGCAAGCATATGGTACCAATTGCATGCATGTGACTTCTTTGTGAGAGTGAGCGATTTTCTTTGATATATGTGAGTCATTAAAATATATTTGATCATGAGATTCGAATGTGTGGATTGAACTCGCTCTCTTGTTCTTGTTGTGAGGGCACATGGTTTCACGAGGGATAGGTAACGTTATTAGACTTCTCTATGTGATGTTGGGTGTTCAAGCCATGAGTGCATAGTGACATTGAGTCGGTTTTTGAGGTTAGGATTGTTGTGAGCATGTTGTCTTTGTTTGAATATTTTTAAAAGAATGACACAAGTAAAGGTAAGTGCATATGATGCATATTCTAGAGCCTAGTTGTGACAAATAACCACGGTCATAGGTGCAGTGTGCTTTGAATGATAAGAGCTTAATTTTGTTTTGTCTACTATAGGATGGTTTGTTCGAGGACGAACAAAGGTTTAAGTGTGGGGTAGTGATGTTTGGCATATTTCGATATGTGTTGATGTTACTTTACCCATGTTTTAACCGCTTCTTGATGTTATTTGATCTTTAAAATGCCCAACATGGTTTAATTATTGGTTTTATGACTAATTGAGTTGTGTGTGGTGAATTAGGGTGTTTGGAGTGCAAAAATATGAAGAAAAGGTGCTCTAGGTAGAGGAAGAGAGATTGGATGCGTCGCATCCAATCTAGAAAAAGATCAGTTCGCGCACCCTTAGCAGTGAAGTCAGCCCATAGCATCCGCCATAGCATCCGCACCTGGGCAAAGCTGAGATGGAGGAACTAGGGGTGGATGCGTCGCATCCACCCTCGCATGCAAAGCTGAGAAATAGAGGACAAGGTGGATGCGTCGCATCCACCTTCGCAGGCAAAATTGAAATGGAGGACGAGGTGGATGCGTTGCATCCACCCTAGCATCAATCCCTGAAGCCGATTTGGACTAGGAATAGGAGAGCTTTGGCCCACGACTTTTGTACGCAATATATAAGCCAAAAACGCCTCCTTTAGGTTATCTAACATATTGGGAAGAGGAAAAAAAGCCACGACAAAGCTGTGGAGGCCGGAATTCATCAAGTTCCATCTTTCTCCCACCAAACTTAGTAATTTTTATGTTTCTTTGTATGATTTGTTGTTTGGCTACCATGTCTATATGGAGCTAAACTTCACGTTCTAGGGTTGTGGTTCTTTCATGACTATTGTTATTCGGATATTGATTTTGACTTCTTGATTTATCATATTAGTTTATTTATTCAATCTTGCGCTTAATTATTTAATTGCTTGATCACCAATTGAATATTATCTACGAATCTAGAATTGAACTCGAAAGTGGGAATTCTATATTGCATATAGGATTGAGTAGGGCAAGTTCTTGAACTCGGGCATCGGGGAACGGATTCGTGGTTAGGATAGACATATACCTAATTGCCTTGCTTGGTTGATTTACAGGAATTATAAATGCGTTCTTGTTGATTCTAACTCCATAGACATATAGGCGTTAGGTTAGCTTGAATAGGCGAGTAAGAACTCGACAGATTCTTATGAGCAATATTAACCCTGTCAACCAATAAGCTAGATAAATTAGTCGGTCAATTCAATTGAAGAATACAATAGGATTATTAGATAGCCCATAACCCTAGATCGTTTTCCTTACATTGATATCATAAAAATCTGCTCTTTCTCTGTTCAAAGTTCATTATTTATATTTTCTTATTTAATTAGTTTAGAATAAAATATTTTTAGGTTTAATTCTTGTTTAGATAATTAGGATAGTCTAATTTAGTTAATAGTTAATCATAAGTCCTCGTGGGTTCGACATCCGACTTTTAGTCACTTTATTACTTGACGACCGCGTATACTTGCGTGAGTGTGTTTGGTCGCAACAGATGACGAAGGCATTCTTTCTCGCTATCCAAACATTACCAACCCTTTGCAAACCCATCAAGCCAGTTCCCCTTTCCATCCCCTTCAAGCAAACCTTGGAAGTTATTATTTTTAAAAAAAAGATGAAAAAATGAAAAGAAAAAGAAGCAAAAGAAAAGAAAAAACAAAAAAAATCAAAACAAAGTTCATTTGAACTACGTTCGACTTGATTCCGAAAGGATACGTAGGCAACCTCTCTCGCGGGTTCAGTCACACTAAAATAAAAATCTGCATTTCTCCAAAAAGTTGAAATTGGGGCAGATGTTACAATGATTCGGCGATGATTTTGCGTGAAAGGTTCCAAAGTTATAATTCAATCCAAATCCTTTTTACCCAAATTCTTTTCAAGTCTTTCCGATCAATCAACGAGAATGTTCAAAGAATTGGAGGATACAGTCACTTGGATCTGATGCAACCAAAATGAGAGAAATAAAACGAGAGAGTCTTATTGGTGAAAACTCTCACGGGCACCATAGGGCGATGTCGAGCAGAGAAAATGAGAATGAGAGAGTCTTGTTAGTGAAAACCCGCAAAGGGCACTATAAGGCGATGGTGAGAAGAGAAATAAAATAGGTCAGCTGGTGAAAATTCGCAAAGGGCACTACTGACCAAAAAGGGGATCTTTACAGCCATTGGTATTGACAGTCCTGGGCAAGGTTTCTCGGTTTCGAGGCAAAAGTTGTGATTAATTTTTGAGAGTCAGACGGTTTATACAGATCAGACATCCAGTCCAAAAAGCTATGTCATGTTCATTGAAGTCCACAGATACTCCAGATAAGTCCTTCTTTCCTTTCCCCGAAAGGGATACTTCTTGTCTAAATTCATTGTCTATTTCATTATTTGTTTTTCCTTGAATCCCTTTCAGTCTAACTATGTTCCAAAACTAAGGCAAAGAAGGGACGACAAGACTGATTTATAGGACTTTCATTTGCCACAAGCTGATATTCAAGAGGCACCTAGCCTCGGCAGGGGCATCAAGTCGACCCCGACTGGCCATGGTGGCTGATGTTTCGAAATCAGAAACTCTCGAAAGAAGGAAATCAAATGAAAGCTCTTACAAGGGCAAAATGAAGTTGGAAAGGTTGAGTCCCACGTAGCTAACCGTCTTGGAAAAATCCCAAAAGCCAAAGATTCCTAAATGCTCCAAAGCTAAATTGGAAGAAAGAAGTGAAAGGCCTATAAAGGCAAAATAAAGTTGAAAAAGGTTAAGTCCCACATGACCAACCGTCATGGTAAAGTTATGGAAAAGACAAAGGTTTTCCGGGGCCAAAAATGCAATCGGTATTTAGAAAATAACCAGTTGCAGGTGAAATTATCATCAAAGAAGCAGACTGAGATCAAGTGACTGAAACACTCAAGGCAACAAAACCAACCACCGTTTCTAACTGAAAAATTGCTCTTTGTTTGAAAAACAAGAAACATATGCAATCTAAAAGCAACCTAGCAAGAGCAGGTGCAACCAAAAAGAAACTGTGCGGGGGCTAGAAGCAGTTCTGCAGCAGCTACAACTCCAAAAGGGAAGTCTTCGTCAAATTCTTTCCCGCATTTACTCATATATTTACTCATATATATATATATATATATATATATATATATATATATATATATATATATATATATATATATATATATATATATATATATATAAAAAAGAAAGAAAAGAAAGAATATTCAAAATCATAGTAGTATAGGGTACACCAATCCCTAGCTGCATTTCTAATATAGGGTCTCCACTCCCTAGTTGATTTTTATTTTTAGACATAGGGTCTCCACTCCCTAATTAATTTTTATTTTAGACATAGGGTCTCCATTCCCTAGTTGATTTTTATTTTTAGACATAGGGTCTCCACTCCCTAGTCTTTTTTTGAACATAGGGTCTCCACTCCCTAGTTGATTTTATTTTAGACATAGGGTCTCCACCACCTAGTCCTATTTTCCAACATAAGGTCTTCAATCCCTAGTTGATTTTACTTTAGACAAAGAGTCTCCACTCCCTAGTCGTTTTTTTCCAACATAGGGTCTACACTCCCTAGTTGATGTTATTTTAGATATAGGGTCTCCACTCCCTAGTTAATTTTTATTTTTAGACATAGGGTGCTCACTCCCTAGTTGATTTTTATTTTTATACATAAGGTCTCCACTCCCTAGTCTCTTTTCCAACAAAGGGTCTCCACTCCCTAGTTGATTTTATTGTAGATATATGGTCTCCACTACCTAGTCTTCTTTTCCAATATAGAGTCTCCACTCCCTAGTTGATTTTATTTTAGATAAAGGATCTCCACTCCCTAGTCATTTTTTTCCAACATAGGGTCTACACTCCCTAGTTGATTTTATTTTAGATATAGGGTCTCCACTCCCTAATCTCTTTTCCAACATAGGGTCTCCACTCCCTAGTTAATTTTATTTTAGACATAGGGTCTCTACTCCCTAGTCGAGTTGATCTTAAATGAAGGATACGCCATCCTAAAGAATTCATGTTTTCCTAAGGTGTACCAATCCTGATCTTTTTATTGCTTTCAATAATGAAGTAGTATAGAGTTTTTGTTACGAATAATTCACAAAAGTTTTCTAATGAAAATTGGGGCAGAAAATTTCGTTCATTTATTTTATTTTGGTGTCTGAGCAGGTTTTACCTCGAAGGCACGGGGTTCTAGATTACCAAAAGAAGAAATCTCAACCTAAAGTAAAGAAAAGAAAAGTTAAGTAAATCCAAAATGCAGAAGCGGAAGAAAGGATGTGGATTACTCAAGACATGATTGAAGTCATGAGCATTACATGTCCGATTTCGATTAGAAGAAATCATAGAAGAATAAACTAGCACCTGCAGCTAGCAAACATCAAGGTTCAGATCAGAGTCTGCGTGAAGAACCAGCTAAGACTTAAGACCAAGTTTCAGAATACTCATATATAGGAATCTTCTAACTCATAGGTGACAAGCTTGTTTAGTTTCTTTTTCATTTTTGATTATGGTGTAATAAGGAGTTCAGTAAGCAGTAACAGCAGCAACATCAGTGAAATCACAGTTTCCCGGTAGTCCCAGTTACCAAAACCTCCAGAACTACACTGACATAATTCCTTTATAGCCAAGGATATGTAGGCAACCTCAGAAGCAAGGTTCGGTCAAACATTTTCCAAATGCTTCTCATGGAGCGTCAAACGGGCAAAAGTTGCTCGTAATTGCTCACTTTATCTTTGCCCAAAAACTCTTCATGTTTCCGAGCAAAGAGGGACAGCTGTGAGCACGTAATTTTGACCCTACGAAAATATTCCCACAAAATTCACAAAAAATAAAATTTTCTAATTATTTTTTATTTTTATACAATTTCTAGGAATTTCTTTTTAATTGTTTGTTTGCATTTAGTTGCATTTTTTTTGCATATTTAATATCTTAAAATCATAGAATACACCATAAAAAAATGTTCAATTCTCCGTCTCATAGCATTTTAGATCTTAATTGCATGTAGGATTTAATTGCATTAATTAAATGCATTTATCAAACGAAAATCACAAAAAATACAATGGTCATGTTTTTATTTTTAAATTTTTAGTTTTAAATTAATAATTTCCTTTCATTAGTGCTAAGTTAATTAATTAATTAAATGTTAGAAAATAGTAAGTAGGTCAATCTTGCAAAAATTAGGATTGATTTGGGAATTTTAAGTGGCTACATTTGGAAATAATTTACTTTAAGATTTTCATCAAGGTGTTTTCTCTGTTTTGATTTGCTATTCAACTTCTGTTTTCTTCAAAATTGCATAGAGTTGTTGAAAAAATCTGTTAATGTCACTCCGTTGTTTAGCTAAGACTTGAGGCTGTTCTTCTGTTTCCTGCTGTTGATCTTGCTAAATTCATCTCGTGTTGGTTTTCTTAGCCCTTTATTTGGCAAAAGTTCAGTTTGTTTATGAGTTTAGGTACACATCTCACACATGTACCTCTGTTTTGATTTGCAATGAAATGTTGGTTATTCTTTAAAGTTATTTGCTGTGATTATGTAAACTGACTGTTTGTTCTATTTTGAACGTGAATGGATGTTAGTTTTGATATGTTTAAGACTTAAAACCTGTTATGGATTTGCATGTTAAGGATAGATGGTCTCCATAGCAATTTTGTGACTAGAATTGTAGTTGATTTCATATGTTTAGTTGGATCTCAACCAATATATCTCATTGTCAAGAACATGCTACCTATATTTGAGTGTTAACTACTGAAATCTAAACTTGCTTTTGTATTATGATAAATTAAAGTCTAATGCTGGATTTGAAGGTCAATAATGGTGGATTTGGCCACAGGTTGGTTTGATTTGCCATTTAAGGCTTGAGTGAAGTTTCATCTCTGTCGGCTCTTTGTTGTTTGGGTTTGTTATTCATTAAGCATCAGTTAGAGTTGTGATCATAGTGAAGGTTAACCAAACATGTATTCTTTAATGGAGGATGGATGTTGTAATTTTAAGAATAAGATGATGTATTCCATAATTGACAGTGTATTTGCTTGGGTGACTGTTCATGTAAATTATAAATGTTTAAATTGATAGAAGTTCATTTGCTCAAACCATTTATTTATTTTGTTAAGATATAATACTGCCATTTAGTGGTTGAGTGATTTTGTAAATACACGGCATGTAGGGATTTTCAGAAGTTCTGAGCCTAATTATTCGTGATTCTTCAAATAGCCGTTTTCCAAACATATGGGTCTCAAATGAAAGAATAATTAACTGACGTTCGAATTCAGTGATGCTTACGTCAATTTACCTTAAAATTATCTCAATCTTTACACATTCTGTCAACAACGTTTCTCCATAATTCTTATGACCTTGCAATATACCTCAAAGCAGTATTAGGAATTAAATAGCTCATAAACATTCGTAATTTACTTTAGTCGCAATTAATAAATTATCGTAATTATGGATGCGGTTCTCATGGCATGATCACGATACGTAAATCCCAACTCAAGTACACATTTCACGCGACTTGACCACAACTTCAAATAATAATTAAAATAAACGTGTTGTAAATCAAGGGTACGTTTCACGTGGCGTGATTCGCAATATGTACAAAAATAAATGAGTGCGCGACATCGCGACTTGTTCAAATAAATTCCATAATTCCTAAACAACAATTAAAATTAATTAAAAGCGATTAGAAGTAAAAATGCACAATAGGTTATAAACATGTAATAATTAAGATATTTAAGCCAGATATTAATTATTAAGTGACCGTGCTAAAACCACGGAATTCGGGAGTGCCTCATACCTTCTCCCGGGTTCACAGAATTCCTTACCCGGTCTTCTGCATTCGCGGACCATAAATAGAGTCAATTTCTTTTATTTGGGATTTTAAATTTTAAAATAAATCGGTGACTTGGGATACCATCATAACTTTTTCAAGTAGCGACTCTAAATTAAATAAATAATCTCATTTCGAATAATGTCACTTAAATTGAAAAAGCTCCCCTATCCCTCGAGAAAAAGGAGGCGTGACACTAGTCATTACGTCAAATTTTCTACAGTGTTTCACGTCATTTTTTAAATAAGTTACCCTACTGTAGAAACAAGAACTTTAACTACGTGCGATTTTCTACAGCGTTTTCGCATCATGTTGTAAAGTACGTAACTCCAAACATCTACGTGGTTTAATGTTCAAATTCTTTTCCCATGGTTTGGGCGCAAGTGGATTTTCTTTAATCATAGCCAATTCATGCCCCCGAGTCCTGGATTTCCACTTATTTATCGTATACTTATTCAACTAGGCATTAGGCACATAAGCACATGTCACTCTACGTGTCTCCAATATAGCAAGTATCCAAACGACATCTCAAAATTCTATGTGCTCTTTCAACTAACCGACCCTCCCCTCGCGTTAATAATTGAAATACCAACTACATCCCTATAATCGTGATCATAAAAAATTATAGCAAGGGCGGAAATGTACATTCATAGCCGCACACCAAACTCCAAAACTGGAAAACCGTGCTCCAAAACCACAAGAACCACAACCAAAAATCTCTTCTTCTTTTTTTTCAGCTCTTATCCATATGTGTAAATGTGCATCATATATATGGAGAGAGTTCAACCAACATTTTATACAACAAAATAAACCTTCACAAACTTAGCCAAAGTTCAAGATTCAAGATTCAAGATTCAAGATTATAAAATGAGTTCAACAAGCAAGGCATGGGTTACAACAGTGAGTTTGGGAGTAGTAGATGCACTAAACGATCAAGGAATCTGTAGATGCAATTACACATTCAGATCCATACATCAACACGCAAAGAACAATGTAAGTTCATATTCACAGGCCAAGAAGCTCTCTTCTCACTCTTCTTCTTTGGTTTCTGCAAACAAAGATCAATTGAAGGAGAAGGTTAAGCAATCTCAGGAGTCTCTTAGGGAAGTCATGTATTTGAGTTGTTGTGGTTCCAATTGAATCCTAATAAACAACTAGATTTAGTGTTATCTTTCTGTACATAATCTTTGATAATATTGTAAAACATGATAGGTCAAATGACTAAAGGTTAACCGAGTAATTCTCAGAGCTTGGGCTAAATTGCCTAGTCAGCATTTACGGAAATAACAGTAGTACTTTTGCAAATTAATCCAAGTATCCTGAAACTATGCTCAATTGTAGTGATATCATTCGTTGTTTGGTTTGGTCGTTTAATTCGAATTTATGTTGATCCACACTCGGGGCCAAAATACATTCAGTTTGTCACGACCCAAAATCCACTAGTCGTGATGGCACCTAATCCAACTCACTAGGTAAGCCAACTAATAATTATCCAATTCCAATAATATTAACAAGACAATTAACAAAAGGAATTTTCTGAATCTTATACTTTTTTCAAGGACTGGTAGTACAAAGCATGAGCTTCTAAGAATAGAATTTACAAAGCTGATATGAAGTAAAAACATCTTTTGTTTGAAAAGTACATAAACAGAGTTTTTATAAATCTAAGGCTACCATAAACAAGAGGCAGCTACAAAAGGAACGCAGGTACATCTTCAAATTCGGCAACCATCGAACACAGCAACAACAATAACTAACATTTGCACGCAATGTTCAGAAGTGTAGTATCAGTACAACCGACCCCATGTACTGAGTAAGTAACAAACCTAATCTTAGGTTGAAAGCAGTGACGAGCTATCACAAGGTCGGGTCCAATACCAATATTCTACAACAGTTCATAACAGCATAATACAAGTAATAAAAGGTATCTCTAAAGTAAGGGTGCTCAGCTTGTTTACAGTTCTAGAAAATGGTTGTGCTTTCAAGTATCTCAGTGAGAAAATCCAAATCTTTTACCAAATATGCCAAAAATACGAGCAAGTTTGAAAACTGTAATCTTTTTTCCAAATAGCCTTTCCACAATAAATAAAATGTTTCATTTTCTCTCCAGATAACAAGTATAAAATCCCTCTCTATGCCCACATATCAATGTATAATAAGTCATGAATGACGTGATACCATATAGCATGAGAAAAAATGCATCTCTGTACATATATGTCATGTGTGCATGCAAATGCCATGTATCTCAAAGATGAATCATGTACTCACACTCTCAGAATACTCAATCTCACTGTCTCACACTTTTCACTCATCACGCTCAACCACTCGGTACTGTATATGGCCGAGAGAAGATCCATCCCGGAATATATACATCACTGACCATCAGTCACTCAGTACCGAGGAAAAGCCAATCCGGCCCCATGGAGAAGATCCATCTCCAGGTATATAAATGCTTCGGACAAGATCCATGTCCAGGGAAGATCCATCCCTTAATATCATCAACCGCGCTCACTGGGGGTGTACAGACTCCAGAGGGGCTCCTACAGCCCAAATGCTATCATAAGCCAGATCTAGGCATAAATCAATATAACATTCTGCGGCGCAGCCCGATCCCATAACTGTCACTCATAATCAGGCTCTCAGCCTCACTCAGTCATCAATCTCTCCAGTCTCACTCTCGGGCTCACAGTGTCATGAAACTAGCTCGATAACAATGATATGATGTATCAATAAATAACAACTAAGACTAAGATATGATATGAATGCATGCATATGACTAAGTATAAAATATCAATGAAATCAGTGAGATGACAGCAAGAAACGACCACTATGGGTCCAAACAATATCAGCATAAAGCCTAAACATGATATTTAGCATGATTGACAGCTCAGTTACTTTATCACATGGTGAAAACACAAATATCAATAAAATAAGGCCATTATACAGTGCCATGGGAACAACAGAGTCCAAATTCACAGGGTGTACGCCCACACGCCCGTCACCTAGCATGTGTGTCATCTCTATACCAATTACATAACACGTATTGCGGGGTTTAATATCCTCAACACTAAGTTTAGAAGAGTTACTTACCTCGAAGGAGCCAATGCCAATGCCGAGCAAGCCAAGCGATGCTCCAAAGATGCCATCCCGCGCGTTCCGACTTCCGAACGGCTCAAAACTAACCAAAAATAAATCAAAATACATCAAACAATGCTAAAGGAACCAATCCCGATCGTAAAAGATCAAATCTTGAATCAAAGCCTGAAATCGGCCCAAAAAGCCCAAACCCGGGCCCGCGCCTCGGAACCTGACAACAACAAACAACAACAACAACGCAGTATAATCTCACTAGTGGGGTCTGGGGAGGGTAGTTTGTACGCAGACCTTACCCCTACTTTAGGGTAGAGAGGATGTTTCTGATAGACCCTCGGCTCCCTCCCTCCAAGAATTTCCCACCTTGCTCTTGAGGTGACTTGAACTCACAACCTCTTGGTTGAAAGTGGAGGGTGCTCACCACTAGAGCAACCCACTCTTGTCGAGCTTCGAAACCCGACAGAACTCATAAAATCTGACAACCCATTCAATTACGAGTCGAACCATACTAGTTTCACTCAAATCCAACTCCAAATCGATGTTCAAAACTCAAAAATTCACTTTATGAAATTTTAGACAAAATCCCCAAATTTCACTTTGAAATCATCAATCAAATGCCAAAAATGAAGATGGATTTATGAAATATAACCAAAATCGAGTATAGAACACTTACCCCAATCCATATGGTGAAAATCGCCTCCAAATATTATCCAAATCCGAGCTCCCCAACTCAAACTATGACCAAATGAACAAACATTAGATATTAAGTACTTTTGCCCACTTGTTCTGCCTCGTTTTGTATGCCAAACAATCCCAAAACTTGCTTTTGATGCCTCCAATGGATTTCTTGTAAAATTTCAATCAAGAAAAGCTTTTGAATCACTCCATTTGACCTTATAATGAAGGAGATATATTGGTTTTAATATTTGAAAATAGTGCAGATTTTAAATACGAAGTCAGTGGCAATTGCGTAATTAATCTGCAAAATCTGGCAATCTAATTCTTAGTAAAATGACCATAAAATTCTCATACGATGTCCAAATTCGATGATTCTTTTTGCTACGGATTCGTAATTATGATACGAATCTAATGCTTTAACCAAACCAGAAATCGGAGCTCATTTTTTCAGTGTGGTACACAATTCTTTCCAAAATTCACCCGAGCCCCTCGGGACCCCGTATGAACATACCAACAAGTCCCATAACATAACACGGACTTACTCGAGGCCTCAAATCACGCATAACAATATCAAAACGATGAAACACACCTCAAATCAAACTTAATGAACTTTCAAACTTTCGACTGCCAAAAACCCGCGCCGAAACATATCAAATCAACTCGGAATGAACTCAAATTTTGCACACAAGGCTTAATACATTATACGGAGCTACTCTTGCCCCAAACTACCGAGCGAAGAGCAAATTCTCAAAACGACCATTCGGGTCGTTACATTCTCCCCTACTTAAACATACGTTCGTCCTCGAACGTGCCAAGAGTTGTTCCCAAGGCCATCAAACCGCCGTATAACTTTACCATGGACATACTCGGGGATGATCCCATGTCACCCTATTTCAACTAGGCCCGACCACACCACACAACTGAATATCATTACTCCATCCTTAGTCCGTAAACCACAGTATCCAATTTCCAACACCCGAAATTACTACAAGACCCGAACTTCGCATATACACACTATATAAGTTTGAAAAAGGTGTATCAAGCCATAACCATGACCCACGACACAATCACAGGATATACCACACAACTCAAATACTCAAAGCGATAACTTCCGACCGCAATAGCTGCTCAATAACTAAATCAACACCGGTAATGAACCTCATATCAACTAAAATCTTGTTTTGAATCTTTGAACACTGCCAATGATGAAAGAAACATGCAGAAACTCATAACCACTTATCAGACCAACAAGTCATGGAACTTTCCCTCATTCGACAAGAACTGTATCCAATTTCTAAGCCGACTTCCGATATTATCCTTCCAACTATGTTGTTATCAATTATGATAGTATCCATTCTAGGTCCAATGGCCTCATCTCATCCAACACAATCATTCTAGTGACATGCCACATCAACACAATCTAAAGCCACAACCCGTGCAATCCGTGCACCAATAAGCAATAATCCAAATGTACTTCAATCATGAAAAAATGATTCAAACGAGAGAACTGCCCCGCAAGCTTAACAAGTACTGCCACAACGAAATACTGAAAATCCATCACACCCCGTAGGACCATTACATGAATCTAACACAAAGGTTCATACCTCAACATAATTTCGCTGCAATGCGTGCCCCATCCAAACACTGATCCATGGCATATACCTCAAGCCACCCTGCTCAAAATCAATAACCACGCATAATTCGACATCAAGTACTCAAAGTGCATTACCATAACCACAGAGAGGCAATTGACATAGTGCCATACAAACCCCGAAAGGACATAACCAATACGCCACCAATCATGCAATACTCAAATACTCATCTCGCTCAAATTTCATTATAATGCCCCAATAGAACCGCACCATGTGTGCTTATAACCCAAAATTCACAACTCCTCATGGCATAGAAGAGTAACTCAGAGATCATTTCAGAACACGAATAAGCTCAACAACAACCGAATGGCACATGCCTCAGCAATAACAGTATGGAGCCAACCAATCCGACTCGGTGTAGAATACACACCCTAATTGGGCCTACCAATGGACACCCAAATCAGCTCTAGTCACCCACAAATAGATAAATAAACCCCTGATGTTCCATAATGACTGAATCATAACACATACTATCATCTGGCTAGCTTCGGCCATGACTTCACAATCTATAACCATGATACAATCTGCTCCTGGGAACTCCCAGTCTCCAAATCCATAGAACACACGAATCACCATATCTGATCCCATCTCCACCGCCCGAATGTCTAACACATCTCTCATACACGATCATCCCACGAGAAATACTTCTATAATTCTTCCATGCCACATAGCAAAATTTGAATATCCGCAGTGATCAACCAAGGGAGTGCCGCAGAACCAATGTAGTATCCATAAATCAAACACATTGCCCCTTCCGAAATGTATACTCTCATTAAGCCATGCCAACTAGTAACATCATTACCTAGTCATCTGAAATCGTCCCTGCTGCATACGAATTTTATGTTTTTCCCTTCAAAATCGAATCGTGACCTTGCACATTCAAATATCAATCCTACATAACACACCACACATGCCATCATATGAAAAATATAAAAATCTCAAAATCAACTCTGAGTTGCGAGTAAACTACATACCCAATTAGCTAAGAATCTTCCATTTGATCCCATACAGGAGAAAATCACAATACGCAACATGTTCCACACACCAATAGAAAATATACATCTTAAACCACGGTAGAAACCATCGAGAATACTTTGGAATTCATTTGCACATAATCAAGCCGTCCGAACTAAATCTCCCTAACTCAATCGAGCCACGCAGGTCACCAAAACCCAAGAGCATTACCACAAGATACATGTAGAGACTAGCCACATCATAAGCACCTAAAGAACCGATCATATCCATTGATATGCAGGTCCAATCTACTACCAACTTGTCATAATTCTCCGAGTTCCTTCCGAATTGCCTTCAAATTGATACTTTTCCTTGCTAGAACTCTACTAACCTTAACCAAAGCTTGCCCCACGAACTTTAGCATAGAACCACACCGTCCTAAGGCTCATAAGTCATTGAATTCCCTCTTAAGTATCCCAAAAGTACCACAACCCAAATACTTACTCTGAAGAGACTTTCCGTGAATCTAAATCCGCTTCTTTCCCCTTTCCTGATACTAGAATGTAGAATCCATAAGGATATAAAAATATCGCGAGTGTCGACACAATCCAATGTAAATCTCGGCTTCTAGCCATATACAAATCCTGAAAAATTCTCAATTGCTACATATATATCTTGAACTCATTAAAACCCTCTCGAGAGCCTTCCACTCCGCTCTAATTTCAATTAAACCGACCAGACGGACCGAACGACCTGTGCCCTATTAGCACACCAACACCCAAGGAAGTAACCCATACTCCTAAGCCACCGAGCAAATTCCTACTCCATGCACACTACACCCTTCACGAATAACCAGTCCATTATTTCATGATTCCCATATACTCATAGAGTGTAATACATCCTATATCCGGAAATTCCTTTACTCGAGTCATCCTCGATCTCCATCTCTGCAAGTCGTAATTGATTCACAAGTATACCTCGAACCGAAACCAATCTAACACATAACCGTACAATCAACTCGTCGATAGCAGACTCCCCCACTTGACTCAAAGCCATAGATCAAAACACACAATAAGTCAAAATGCCCATACTCTATTACTGCCATAATACCGTAGTGAAATTTAACTAAATCCTTCATAAGCTCATGCAACACCAACCATCTAAGCTCGCATTCATCCTCATGACGGTCCGGCCAACTATCTCAACCAATCTAAACTCAAATCGCAACACCTATAACCCACTAGTAAAAGAGAATTAGCTACAAAACAACATAGGGATCACTCAAACCTCAGGACACCCCGCAGGAGATAATCCACCTGCTTAGTCTCAATCTGACATCTCTTCTTACCCCTTCACAACCACAACTACTACGCAATCACTTAATCTTTCTGAGTATGATCTCAAAAATAAGACACGAGAACCTAATTTGTTCCTACATTAAGCAACAGGAAAGATCCTTTAATAAACTCATAACTCGGAACCATACGTCACATCAAGACAGAAACCAAACACCCAATAGTCCTTTCTATATCTCAAGTAAACTCTTCTCGTCATATTCGAACAATCTGAACACATCTTGCAGTCACATCATACTCACTACATAGTCATCCAATCACAAATTCCACTAATAGGGACACCACCAGACATATAAGTTCCAAAAGCACGTGCTCACATAATCGACATCTTCAAGCTCAAGCCACAGTCAAAACCCGGCCTCAAGTCCTCCAGACTAGTCCATCATCAGCATGCCAAAATCATATTTCGCACCTCAACCATGGAATCACAAGTCGTATATGCACAATTGATACCGAGCGCTCACATGCACATACGAATGCATGGAAGGAATTCAAAGAGTTATGCTTCAAGTTGAATCTATGCCGCACGATAAGGAAAGAAAGATGGAAAGTATATCCTAAATGTCCTGTAGCCTCTCGAAGATAGGTATGGGCGTCATCATACCGATCCGCAAGACTCAACTAGACACTTGCTCATGACTTGTAGAACTTATGAACCTAGAGCTCTGATACCAACCTGCCACAACCCAAAATCCACTAGTCATGATGGAACCTAATCCAACCCTCTAGGTAAGCCAACTAATAATTATCCAATTCCAATAATATTAACAAGACAATTAACAAAAGGAATTTTCTGAATCTTATACTTTTTCCAAGGACTGGTAGTACAAATCATGAGCTTCTAAGAATAGAATTTACAAAGCCGATATGAAGTAAAAACATCTTCTGTTTGAAAAGTACATAAATAGAGTTTTTATAAATCTAAGGCTACCATGAACAAGAGGCAGCTACAACAGGAACGCAGGTACATCTTCAAATCTGGCAACCATCGAGCACAACAACAACAACAACCAACATCTGCATGCAATGTGCAGAAGTGTAGTATCAGTACAACCGACCCCATGTACTGAGTAAGTAACAAATCTAACCTTAGGTTAAAAGCAGTGACGAGCTATCACAAGGTATGGTCCAATACCAATATTCTACAACAGTTCATAACAGCATAATTTAAGTAATAAAAGGTACTCTGAAGTAAGAGTGCTTAGCTCGTTTACAGTTCTAGAAAATGGTCATGCTTTCAAGTATCTCAGTGAGAAAATCCAAATCTTTTACCAAAAATACGAGCAAGTTTGAAAACTGTAATCTTTTTTCCAAATAGCCTTTGCACAATAAATAAAATGTTTCATTTTCTCTCCAGCTAACAAGTATAAATCCCTCTCTATGCCCATATATCAATGTATAATAAGTCATGAATGACATGATACCATATAGCATGAGAAAAAATGCATCTCTGTGCATGTATGTCATGTGTGCATGCAAATGCCATGTATCTTAGAGATGAATCATGTACTCACACTCTCAGAGTACTCAATCTCACTGTCTCATACTTTCCACTCCTCACGCTCATCCACTCAGTACTGTATATGGCCCATATGGCGCAGGTAAGATCGATCCAGGATTATATACATCACTGACTATCAGTCACTCGATACCGAGGAAAAGCCAATCCGGCCCCATGGAGAAAACCCATCTCCAGGTATATAAATGCTTTGGACAAGATCCATGTCCAGGGAAGATCCATACCTCAATATAATCAACCGCGCTCACTGGGGGTGTACAGACTCCGGAGGGGCTCCTACAGCCCAAGCGCTATCATAAGCCAGATCCAGGCATAAATCAATATAACATGCTGCGGCGTGCAGCCCGATCCCATAACTGTCACTCATAATCAGACTCTCAGCCTCACTCAGTCATCAATCTCTCCAGTCTCACTCCCGGGCTCATAATGTCATGAAACTAGCCCGACAACAATGATATGATGTATCAATAAACAACAACTGAGACTGAGATATGATATGAATGCATGCATATGACTGAGTACAAAATATCAATAAAATTAGTGAGATGACAGCAAGAAACGACCACTATGGGTCCAAACAATATTAGCATAAAGCCTAAACATGATATTTAGCATGATTGACAGCTCAGTTACTTTATCACATGGTGAAAACACAAATATCAATAAAATAGGACCACTATGCAGTGCCATGGGAACAACAGAGTACAAATTCATAGGGTGCACGCCCACACTCCCGTCACCTAGCATGTGCGTCATCTCTATACCAATCACATAACACGTATTGCGGGGTTTCATATCCTCAGCACTAAGTTTAGAAGAGTTACTTACCTCGAACGAGCCAATGCCAATGCCGAGCAAGCCAAGCGATGCTCCAAAGATGCCATCCCGTGCTTTCCGACCTCCGAACGGCTCAAAGCTAACCAACAACAATTCAAATACATCAAACAATGCTAAAGGAACTAATCTCGATCGTAAAAGATCAAATCTTGAATCATAGCCCAAAAGGCCCAATTCGGGCCCGTGCCTCGGAACCCGACAAAACACATAAAATCCGACAACCCATTCAATTGCAAGTCCAACCATGCTAGTTTCACTCAAATCCAACTCCGAATCGATGTTCAAAACTCAAAAATTCACTTTATGAAATTTTAGACAAAACCTCCAAATTTCACTTTGAAATCATCAATCAAATGCCAAAAACGAAGATAGATTCATAAAATATAACCACAATCGAGTATAGAACACTAACCCCAATCCATATGGTGAAAATCGCCTCCAAAAATTATCCAAATCCGAACTCCCCAACTCAAAATATGACCAAATGAACAAACCTTCGATATTAAGTATTTTTGCCCAGCTGTTCTGCCTCGTTTTGCATGTCAAACTATCCCAAAACTTGCTTTTGATGCCTCCACTGGATTCCTTGTGAAATGTCAGTCAAGATAGGCTTTTGAATCACTCCATTTGACCTTATAATGAAGGAGATATGTTGGTTTTAATATTTGAAAATAGTGCAGATTTTTAAATACGAAGTCAGTGATAATTTCGTAATTAATCTAAAAAATCTGGCAATCCAATTCTTAGTGAAATGACCATAAAATCCTCATACGATGTCCAAATTCGACAATTCTTTTTGCTACGGATCCGTAATTATGATACGGATCTAATGCTTCAACCAAACTAGAAATTAGAGCTCATTTGTTCAATGTGGTACCATTTGTGCTTGAAGAAACGACGTCGAAACATAAGAAAAGCGAGCGCAACACAACCCAATTCTATCCAAAACTCACCCGAGCCCCTCAGAAACCCGTACGAACATACCAACAAGTCTCATAACATAACACAGACCTACTCGAGGCCTCAAATCAAGCATAACAACATCGAAACGATGAAACACACCTCAAATCAAACATAATGAACTTTCGAACTTTCGACTTCCAAAAACCCGCGCCGAAACATATCAAATCAACTCGGAATGAACTCAAATTTTGTACAAAAGTCCTAATACATCATACGGAGCTACTCGTGCCCCCAAACTACCGGGAGAAGTGCAAATGCTCAAAATGACTGTTTGGGTCGTTACACAGTTATCTTTATTTTTTTTAATTTCAATTCGGACGGTTTGGCTGTTTAGTTTTTTAATTTTCTCTTTGGCAAAGCCTATATGCCTCTCCATCTTTAAAATATAATGGATTTACATTGCATCTTCTCCTATAGCTAAAACGCAATAGTCACATCTGGTACTTTATTTAAATTCATTCATCTTCTCATGTAATTATGTGAATTCCTCGCTTGACAAATGAAAATGATAAAAATCGGTATTAAGAGTTGGGTGAATGAGAAAGCGATGTATGTATACAAACCTCAAGATATGACCCTTATAAAATATTACAGAAGATCCCAAGATTCCACCGGCTTTATTAGCTTTTATTATGCTTTATTACCTTTTATTATAGCATTAATTGTGATATTTAAGAGGGCAGGAATTATAACCATACACCCCATAGCTCTAGTTTAAATAAAGGCTTTCATTCTATTTGTGAGACATCAAGAAATACTGATAGCAAAAGACTAACATTCTTTTTCTTAAGCTTTGTACAAGTGTTATCGAGATTTTTTAATTATTCTTAATCCCGGTGTGAACATACTGAAGTTCAGGCTTGTCTTTTCTTCTGTTATTTTTATTTTACTTGATTTACTCTTCATTACTTTATTTTATCGGATCAATTTAATTCACTTGTCAACATTACAGAAGACCCCAAGATTCCACCGGCTTTTATTAGTTTTTATTATGCTTTATTACCTTTTATTATAACATTAATTATGATAATTAAGAGTGCATGAATTGTAACCATACACCCCATAGCTCTAGTATAAATAAAGGCTTTTATTCTATTTGTGAGACATCAAGAAATACTGATAGCAAAAGACTAACATTCTTTTTCTCAAGCTTTATACAAGTGTTATCGAGATTTTCTAATTATTCTTAATCCCGGTGTGAACATACTAACGTTCAGACTCTTCTTTTCTTCTATTATTTTTATTTTACTTTTTTTTCTCTTCATTACTTTATTTTATCGGATCAATTTAATTCACATGTTTATAAATCACGATACAAATTCAATTATACCATTTTTTCATTAAACAGTTTGGCGCCCACCGTAGGGCATAGACAATTGTGGTGTTATTTTGATATGTACATCTTATACTAACGTGCTTTAAATATTTCTTTTCTATTTTAAGCATACTACAGTTATGGCACACAATGATATTAATAACTCACTCAATGTTGGAACAAACTACAACGATGAGCCCGTGAACAATCTCCATAATGAAAATAAATAGGATGGTTCAACTAGTGAAGCCCGTCTCGATGGGAATGAGTCAACTCCTAATCGGGTAGAAGGAAAAATTTGATATGAGAGGAGTCCTACCCTTGATAATATGAATGGTGAGCTGGTAACTATTACAGTGAAAATGTTGAGAGCTCAACATCGAAAAATTATCGACCATCTCTCAAGATAGGACCAGATAATGGATAAGCTTCAACAAGCAATACCGGGGACTTCAAATAATTAAAATATTGGAGTTCGAACCCCCTCCAGGCATCCCTATAAATCAAATGACACCAATAACTAGTGAATTATTACCAGGGGGAAGTTTGGAAGAAACAACAATCAAGCAGGTGGTGCCGGTAGTGGATCTGAAAATAAAAATAACGCAGATGATTCTTTCAAAGCCTAGCTCATGAGGTTTATGAGGGAAATAAATGCTCGAATAGATAAAAATGCTAAAAACTTTCATGCTCGAATAGATTAGATCCCGGGAGCACCTCCGGTCCTAGAGGGCCTGAATTCGAAAAAGTATATACAATTACCGTTTAAAACCTAGTGCGGCTCCGAAAGAGATTCAAAATGCCGGATATTTCAAAATATGATGGAACATCGGATCCATATATACACATCACAACTCACACCATATCTGTCAAGGGAAATGATTTGGCTCCGCCTCAGATCGAATCAGGTTTACTAAAGAAATTTGGCGAAACTCTAACAAAATGGGCTTTAACATGGTATTCTTTTTTACCTGAACACTCAATCGATTCTTTTGAATTTCTTGCACATTCTATCATCAATCTCACACCGGAGCAAGAAAAGTGCAATCTAGAAAAGCCGATATATTCAGAATCGCTAAAGGAAACTCGGAGTTTCTACGAGAGTTCACAATCCGATTTTAAAAATAGAGAATGTTGTTACCGGCAGTACCGGATGAATGGGCAGCGGAAGAATTTACTAAGGTTCTTAATCCCACAAGTTCCGATGCCTCAAGAAAGTTGAAGGAGAGTTTGTTGGCATCTCAAGAAAGAACGTGGGAAGATGTTCATGACATATACAAGTCAAAGTCAGGAATCAAAGTCAATTGAACTTTGATCGGAGGCATTTCAGACACTGATTTAAACCATACCCATCAGGATTATGGACTAATATGAGGTAGGGGCGTACCCGAAGCGAGTCGCCAGAAAATTGTTAGGACCAAAAAAAGCAAGTGTCATGCGGAAGCTAGTAACGCAAAACTTGAACGACGATAAATCAGATAAAGATGCACTGCTTAGTTTTGACATCCAGTTTTGATCTCTCATCTTTAGGAACATGCACAGAAGTTTTACACCCAAACACTCCCAGGTGATCAAAATAAATATTTTTGGCAAACCAAACTCTGTCTGGGACATCACCATTTAAAGGAACAGCAGGAGACAAATTCATAACATAGGCAACAATGTTTAGTGCTTCCGTCCAAAATGTATTTGGAAGTTTAGCCTCTGAAAGCAAACATCTAACTCTCTCAACTAGAGTTCTATTCATCCTCTCTTCCAAACATTCAATTGAGGCGTCTTGGGCGGAGTTTTCTGATGGCCTAATCCTATTCTCTTTTGGTTTCCATTCCTATTCGGAATTGGATTCAGTTTTTATTCCTATTTAGAGTTGGTTTTGGCTTTAAGAGAAAGCACCACTCATTATCTATAAATAGGACAACCTTGAACAATTGTTCTATGCTCATTGGTACAAATCTTTGAAAGACTTAAGCATATAAGAGTGGTTTTTGAGAGAACTTTCATCAAGAGACAAGAGAGAAGAAAAGTATTTGTTTGGCTGCAGATGTTTATTCCTACCAGCCAATTTCAAATCATGTTTCCCGATTCGTTAACTATTGGATCTGGCTGAAATTTTGACTGAGTGTTCATAGCATCTTGGTCTTTGATTTGAACGACGGAGATCAGATTTGGAAACTTGTAGCATCTTATTTAGAGCCCCAAACAAGAGCTCCGTTTTTGTGACTTCTCCTCCTTCTTCAATTGATTTGTTGTTGCTCTTGTTGCTATTGTTTCTACGTGTTTGGCATATGTTATGTAGCCAATTTGGAAAACTTTTGAAACCCTCTTATTGTTATAGTGGAGATTTTTGGATCTTTTTGATCTATAGCGACCAAACACACTCACGCAAGTCTATGTGGTCGTCAAGTAATAAAGTAGTGAGTAGAGTATCGTTCCCACGGAGACTTATGATTAACTTTTGACTAATTCAAACTCAAATAACTTATCGATTCAAGAGATTTCTCGCAAAATGTGCAAGTGACTAATTTACTACCTAAGAGACTATGAAGCATTGAAATAACTAGAAATCAACCACAACACTTAGGCCATTTCGAATAAAAAATCAGTAGGGGAGAGTATTCCAGGGTTATAGGTTAGCTACCAATCTTGTTGCGTTCTTGAGTTAAATTGACTAATTGATTTATCTGGATTGTTGATTGACAGGGTTGATATTACTCAAAAGAAACTATCGAGTTCTTACTCGCCTATTCAAGCTAACTTAATACCTATATGTCTATGGAATTAAGATTAACAAGAATGCATTTACACTTATAGTATTTCAACCAAGCAAGACAAATATGTATATTTCTATCCTAATTGCGAATTTGTTCCCCGATGCCCGGGTTCTAGAACTTGATCTATTTAATTTTATATGCAATCTAGAATTTCTACTTTCGAGTTCAACTCTAGATTCGTAAATAGTATTTCACTGTTAACTACTCAGCAAAATAATTAAGGACAGAATTAAATAAACAACCCAATATGATAAAAGAAAACTCATCAATTTAAACTTCAAACATCAACATTGATGTAGCACCCATGACCACAGAACAATGGGATTTTTAGCCACTCATGTTCATACAATCATTAAAATTAACATTTTCAAACAAAAAATCAATGAATACTAGAAGAAGGATGGAAGAATTGATCAAACACATGCTCCCGAGTATTTCGTACTTTTGTTTTTCTCTCCAAGTCATGTCCTCCCCCCTCAAAATAGGTTTAGGTTAGCTTTTATATAAGTTGGGGGCGTCTTGGGGTCGAAATAACCAAGTCCTAGTCGAAATAGGACATATTCACATTTTGAGCGTCCAGGGCAGCGTGGGGTGCTGGCCCTGGCGCTCAGCTTCCCATGTTTTTGTTTTGTGCGCCACAGGCAGCATGGCCACAGGCAGCGCCCCATGCTGCCTGTGGCCCTCAAAATGCGCACTTTTGCTTTCTCTTCCAATTTTCGTCCTAATTTGCGCACTTTCGTCCCAAATCGCGTCCGAATAATTCCTACACATAGAAATACCACAAATTAGTACAAATCATTATATTATGCATCTGAATTCTACGAGACATGAGCACCATGTGAGGTAATATTGATGTTTTAACTTCAATTCCACACAAGGGGGGGGGGGTGATTTGTGTGGTGTCAAATATTTTGCATGCACAAATTATAGAAGAACCTGGTTCTTCTATGTGTTCCTTATACTACTGTTGCGGAATAATAAATGCAGAAATTAAAAAACATAAGTATTTTACGTGGAAAACACCTGGCTCTAAAGATGAAAAAATCACGACCTACTTCCCTGTAGGATTTTCCGAAACTCTTCAATAAATCACTAAGCCAAAAACTGCATTTACAAAACACTTATGTAAACCTAGGATTAACTCTAATCCCGTTGTGGCAACCAGCCTCTAACTGTTGCAACAACTTCAAGTTAACTCTAACTTGAATACTCTGAGTACCTATTACAATTACCTCTAGATAAAGCTAAAAGGTACAATATGAAAACACCTACTACAATTGAACTACAATAAAAGACAGACACTTGGAACTATTTCTTCTATCTGGTTCATGTAGCTTCAGGTTCGCACACTGAATCACACACGAATTGCTTGCAAAATGCCTTGCTATTTTGCTCTCAATTCACGTTTAACTTCTGCTTTTATGCATTACCTGTAGAATGAGAACATCCTGAGATTTATAGAGTTAGTAGAGTAGAAAATAACTAGAGTTCTAATGCTACTCTTCCTTGGTGGAAGAGTTCTAGTTAATCTCAACTCCTAACTCCTTCCTTATCTTGGATAATGTTCTCGTTGAGTAAGGAGTCCTTCTCCTTATCAATTATGCAATCTTTTCAATCAGGAGATATCTATTATTATGCCATATTTCGTTTATCTCCTGCATGTGCATCTCACGTGCTTTGAATCTGCCTGTGTCTATGCCTACCAGTGATGGACCTGGTTCATCTCTGAGTTCCTTTATCCATCTTCAAGACTATTCTTTACTTTGGCCAACAAATTCTCCATTTTTGATGATGACAAACTCTGTGCTTCAATAATCTTAGGCCTTGTTTCAACTTAGCTCAACATCAATACAATGTTAGAAATATTTTTTCTTTTTATCACTTATCATCAAGGACCAGGTTCATTAGGTTATAAACATCACTGTTCAAAGTGTAAAGCATAACCCTCCTTATCAATTATGTAATTTTTTCGATCAGGAGATATCTATTATTATGCCATATTTTGTTTGTCTCCTGCATGTGCATCTCACGTGCTTTGAATCTGCCCGTGTCTATGCCTACCAGTGATGGACCTGGTTCATCCCTGATTTCCTTTGTCAATCTTCAAACTATTCTTTACTTTGGCCAACAAATTTCTCCTTTTTGATGATGACAAACTCTGTGCTTCCATAAGCTTAGGCCATGTTTCAACTTAGCTCAACATCAACACAATGTTAGAAACATATTTCCTTTTTATCACTTATCATTAAGGACTAGGTTCATTGGGTTATAAACAGCATTGTTCAAAGTGTAAAACACAACCTTTTCCCCCCTTTTGGCATCATCGAACATTTGCATAAAAAAAGTGAGATAACCAGATTTTAAAAATTACTCATGGCCACTGGGGCTACTTCAAATGCAATCATGGATTAATAATCATAGATCAAGCTAAGAATTTTAACCATCAAAAAAATATAAACAAACAATTAGAGCAAAAATAGTGAATTTCATTGATGATTGATACGATTCTTCCATAAAGCATAAAAAGAAATAAAAATACTGAAAACATGAACAAACAAAACATCCCAAACTGGGTTGTTGAAAGGTCTACACTGGGCTAGAAGTTTAAGGTTTGGAAGAACTAGGTGCTTGGTGTTTTGGCTTGGAGGAGTTTCAGCATATCCTGAAGAATGCCATCATTCTTTTCCTTTTCTCTTGCCGGCTCAGTTCTGAGAGCATCTCTCTCAGTCTCCACCTCTGCCAACCACTTCTTCAACCTCTCAATCTCAGCATCCTTAGCCCCACTTTCTTGCACCAAGGCTCGCACATTGCTATTCACTGGTACCTTCTTAGATGAACCAGGTTCTTTAGGAGTGACATGGACTTCATAGTCATAAGCAGGCAGCATATTTGCCCCAAAATGATCCTTGCTTGTACCAACCTCCCTTTCTTCTTTGGATTATAACTTTTAGTCACTCTCTTCAGTAGGTCTGCGAGGGTTTTCTGTTCAGATGAAACAGGTTCATCTATATTTTACCCAAGTTGTACCAGCTCTTCAGCGGCTTTGCCAGACCCACTTCCCCCTATTTTCTTTACACTCTCCTCTACTCCAGCAGATTTTTCTCCCCAAACAACCATTGCACCTGTGTCTTTGGTTAAACTCACAGGAGTGGGTGAAGAATCAATCACTTTTTTACCCTTTCCCCTCACAGCACTTCGAACACCTTTGCTCTCTTTTTCTTTCTCTTTTTCATTTTTACCACCAATTCCTCCACACTCTGTAGTTTCAACACCTGCTTTAGACCCTACTAGTACAAACCTATTCTCCAAATTTGTTCTCTCCCTGCAACAACCTTGCGAGCAAGCATCTTTACTCTTTTCTTAGAGGTTGGGGTGGTGGAAGAGATGATAGTAGGTGTGGAAGTCTAATCAAACTAAATTTCAGTTTTGAAAAGACTTTGGAGTGTATCCCTAGAATCTAGGTACTTCAATTCGGTTGGGACTCATTTGAATAGAACAGATTCACTTGTAACGGATAAGTTCAAAAGGAGTTTGGAATTAAGTAGTACTCTGCTCTTGATCCAAATATTATTATTTTATATTATGCAGAGTGTAGAAAACATACCGTGTTATGTTGATGAACCAGGTTCTTCACTGAGAATACTCTTGTGTAAGTCTAAATTTGCCAAAATAGATAAAATATCATTAGAGATTAATGAGTCATGTTAACACATAAAACAAGAGTATACTATTGAAAGTATAAGACTGAGCAAAAATAAATCTAATTATGTACACAATTTTCAGATTTTCTAACTAATTTGTTTTTTGTTGTGTACTCTGAACTGGTCCTTTTAGATGATCTTAATCATCCCTAATTCTAACCTGTTCCTTTCAAAGTGATCTCTACTTAGGGCTTTTGTGAAGATGTCAGCTATTTGCTTGTCAGTAGTACAAAATTCTACAGTGATCAACCCTTTTTCATAGTTATCCCTCAAAAAGTGATGCCTAACATCTATGTGCTTAGTTTTCTTATGACGAACTGGGTTCTTGGTCATACTAATAGCACTAGTGTTATCACAAAAAATAGGAATACAACTAACATCAATTTCAAAGTCCTTTAATTGTTGTTTGATCCACAACAATTGAGCACAACTTGAAGCAACAACAATATACTCAGCTTCAGCAGTAGATAAGGCCACTGAATTTTGTTTTTTGGTGGCCCAAGACACAAGACATGAGCCAAGAAAGTGTGCCATACTTGAGGTGATCTTTCTATCCACAAAAAAACCTGCATAATCAGAATCAGCATATCCCACAAGATTGAAATTACTACCTTTTGGATACCAAAGACAAAGATCAGTAGTGCCTTTTAGATATCTCAAAATTCTCTTGACAGCCGTCAAGTGAGACTCCTTCGGATTTGCCTGAAATCTTGCACAAAGGCCTATACTGAAAACAATGTCAGGTCTACTAGAAGTGAGATACAACAATGAGCCAATCATTCCCCTATACAACTGCTGATCAACAGATGAACCAGGTTCATCTATATCCAACTTTGTAGTTGTTGCAATATGAGTGTCAATTTAAGTAGAGTCTTCCATTTTAAACCTTTTAAGCAACTCTTTTACATACTTCTGCTAATGCATCATAGTTCCATTTGAATTTTGTTTAATTTGTAAGCCTAAAAAGAAATTAAGCTCACCCATAATGCTCATTTAAAATTCACTCCCCATTAGTTTAGCAAATTCTTTATTTAACTTATCAGTAGTTGCTTCAAAGATTATATCATCAATATATATCTAAACTACCAAGAGATCTTTACCTTTTTCTTTCAAGAACAAAGTATTGTCAATTTTACCTCTCTTGTAGTTATGCTCAAGTAAAAACTTTGATAATCTTTCATACCATGCTCTTGGTGCCTGCTTGAGCCCATAAAGTGCTTTGTCAAGTTTGTACACATGATCAGGATTCTCCTTGCTTTCAAACCCCGGAGGTTGCTTAACAAACACTTATTCCTTTAGATATCCATTGAGGAAGGCACTCTTCATATCCATCTGGTGGAGGGTGAATTCCATGTAAGCAGCAAAGGCTATAAGGAGTCTTATTGCTTCCAACCTTGCAATTGGAGCAAAGGTTTCATCATAGTCTATGCCCTCCTCCTGGCTATATCCTTGAACCACCAATCTTGCCTTGTTCCTTGTAACTGTTCCATCTTCATCAAGTTTGTTTTTGAAGACCCATTTTGTGCCAATTATTGATCTGTCCAAAGGGTCTTGGTACCAGATGCCAAACTTGATTTCTTTCAAATTAGTTGAGTTCATCTTGAATTGCATTTACCCAGTTTGAATCCTGCAAAGCCTCAACAACATTTTTAGGTTCAATAAAAGATAAGAAAGCATCAAAAGCACAAAGATTCTTTAATAAAGATTTGATTTTGATTCTAGAGGTTGGATCCGTAATTATATTCTCAATGGGATGAGAACTTTGATACTTGTAAGGTTTCACAACCAACTGGTTTCCCCTTGATGTTCCTTCAATGTTTTGTTGTTGTGGAACAAGTTCATGGACAAGTTCCATTGAGGTTTGGGTATCATTTCCTCTTTGTTCTATTCCCCCGTCAGGTTGCCCTGGGTAGAAGGGCATGTTCCATCACCTGTTCCTTCTTCCAGTGTTGCTTTAGTCTGGGCTGTGATTTCATTTAAGTTTCTCACCATCCCAATTGCTTCATCATCATGTTCCTGTCTCTTAGAAAGAATGTTAGTTTCATAAAAAACCACATGAACACTTTCTTCAACACAAATAGTTCTTTTGTTATAGACCTTATAAGCTTTACTATGTGAAGAATATCCCAATAATACTCCCTCATCACTTTTGGGATCAAACTTGCCTAGGGAGTCTTTACCATTGTTGTGCACAAAGCACTTGCATCCAAATGCCCTAAGATGGGATATATTTGGTTTTCTCCTTTTAAGTGACTCATAGGGAGTCTTCTCTACAAGAGGTCTAGTCATGCACCTATTTATGATGTAGCATGCAGTATTTACAGCTTTTGCCCAGACGCTATGGGGCAGTTTACTAGAAAGAAGCATAGTCCTAGCCATATCATCAAGTGTACTATTCTTTCTTTCAACTACTCCATTTTGTTGTGGAGTCCAAGGAGCAAAAATATTATAATCTATGCCATACTTATCACAAAATTCAACAAATTTAGCATTTTCAAATTCAGTACCATGATCAGACCTAATTGATGTAAGTTAATTACCTAGTTGTTTCTGAGTTTTTCTAACAAAAGAAGTGAACATGTCAAATGCTTCATCTTTAGATGTTAAAAACAATGTCCAACTAAACCTAGAGTAATCATCAACAAGCACCATCACATATCTTTTACTACCTCTGCTTATTGTTCTCAGTGGAACACAGAGATCCATATGGACCAGTTCCATCGTCCTGGTGGTGCTTACCACTTTCTTGTATTTAAAAGAGGATCTTACCTGCTTCCCCCTTGCACAAGCCTCACAAACTTTGTCTTCCTTGAACTTGATGTTAGTCAGCCCTATCACCAGGTCCTTTGAGACTAATTTGTTGAGTTGACTCAGACTTGCATGTCCAAGTCTCTTGTGCCAAAGAAGGGGATCATTGTCCAACACACTTAAGCAAGTGAGTTCATTTTCTAACAGTATGGACAGATCTACAATATATATATTTCTCACTTTTTTTCCTGCAAAACAATCTTGTCAGTTGTAAGATTAATCACAAAGTATTTTGTAGAGGTGAATACTACCAAGTTCTCTATCACACAGTTGCGATACACTAATTAGACTGTATTTTAGGCCGTCTATCGAATAGACATTCTCAATCGAGTGAGAGTTAGTCTTACCTACCTTACCAACCCCAATGATCTCACCTTTATTCCCATTTTCAAATAAGACATTACCTCCTTTGAGGTCCTCAACTGAAAGGAAGCGGTTCTTGCTTCCTGCCATGTGCCATGTGCTTTGAGCAGCCACTATCCATGGACCATATTTGGCTGCTCCCCTTCACTTAGACATGCAAAAGGAAATCAGGGGTTAGTCTTAGAAACCCAAACTAATTTGGGTCCCTTTCTATAGGCAAAAGGATGAATCAAATTCTTTTTATCCCAACCTGGTAGCCTATTTTTCCCTTTTCTTTTGCAGTGCATTCACTTTTATAGTGACCAGTCTTACCACAGTGTGTGCAAATTTTATTCTCGGGAAGTGTGAGCTACTTGCTTTTGGGATCCCTTTTAGGTGGTAGATTCCCAAAGCCAATTCCTCTTCTATTGCTACTGTGATGTTCCTGTATCTATGACAGTGCATCGGAGGACCTGTTCCATTTACAAGTTCTATCTAGTTCATGCTTGACCTTGCCTAGATCCTTTATCAAAATTCTTACCTGCTCATCCTTCTTATATAACTTGTCTTTTAGTTTACCTATATTTTCTTCTAGAGTGAGTTGTGTGCAATCAACTGTCTTCTTACTTGTTTCTAATTTCAATTTTAGGTTTTCAGATCTAAGTTCTAGGACATTTGATTCAAATGCATGAACCTGGTTCTTTAGTGCAATATTTTTACTTATAGTCTCACTAACCCTAAGTTCCAGATTCTTACACTTTGCTTTCAAAATCACACATTTATTAGACAGCTGTTTCTTTTCATGTTTATATCCTCAAATTCATCAATGAAATCTAGAAGTAACTCAGATAGCCTTTCTTTAGACAAAAACTTAATCTTCTCTTTTAGATGGATTATACTTACTTTAGATTCCTCATCGAATTCTCCAATTACCATAAGTGCTTGTTCATCTTCATCTTCATCTTCATCATCATAGTCCTCGTCTGAGCTTTCTCCCCAAGCAGCAACTATAGCCTTTGTTGATCCTTTGTTCTTCTTGGGATGAATCTGTTCCTTCTTTCTGTTTCTTCGTTCAGCTCTTTCCTTCTTCCATTCAATTTCCCATTGAGGGCAGCTTTTGATGTGGTGATCAGTCTTCCCACACTTGTAGCAGCCTTCATTGGTCTGTTTTTCAGGAACCCTTAGTTTGTTGTAGCCTCCACTTCTTGAAGAACCCTTTCCTCTCATTACGTACTTCTTGAAGTCCTTTGTGATCATAGCCATTTCATCATCTTCTAGATCAGAACCTTCAGTGATTCTGAGTGCCAGGCTCCTTTCCTTCTTGGGTACATCCATCTTCATGGTTTGCCTTCTAAGTTCATAAGCAGTGAGATTTCCAATTAGCTCATTCAACCTAAGAGTGGTAATGTTCTTTGATTCCTGAATGGTAGTGATTTTGCTCTCCCAAGTAACTGGCAGAACCCTTGTCAGAATCTTCTCAACTCTGTCTTCTTCACAAATAATCCTTCCAAGAGACTTAAGTCCATTTATTAGTGTGGTGAACCTTGTATACATCTCTTGGATGGTTTCTCCTTCCTTCATAGTAAAATTATCATATTGAGAATATAGTAACGTTCCTATGGACCTCTTCACCTGAGGTGTTCCTTTATGAGCCACTTGCAAAGTGTCCCAAATTTTCTTAGCAGTAGTAAAACTTTGAATTCTACTGTACTCGTCTGGATCGAGTCCACAAACAACCCATTTCTTGGCTTTAGCATTCTTCTCTCATTTTCTCAAGTCGTCAGCAGTGCAGCCAGCTCTTGTTTTTGGCACCTCTTCTCCTTCGGCATTTATCTTCATGGTAGCCAATGGACCATCTGTGACAATGTCCCATAGCTCATAGTCTTCTCCTATGATGTGGTCTCTCATTCTGTTTTTCCACCAGGAGTAGTACTGGCCGTTAAAGAGTGGTGGCCTAGCAGTGGATTGCCCTTCCCAGTTTTCAGGTGGTGCACTCATCTTGATCTTCTCTTAAGGTGTTAGCCTCTTCAAGGATAACCTGCTCTGATATCAATTGATGTTTTAACTTCAATACCACACAAGAGGGGGAATGATTTGTGTGGTGTCCAATTTTTCGCGTGAACAGATTATAGAAGGACCTAGTTCTTCTATGTATTCCTTATACTATTATTGCAGAATAATAAATACAGAAATTAAAGAACACAAGTATTTTACGTGGAAAACACCTGGCTCAAAAGATGAAAAAATCACGACCTACTTCCAGTAGGATTTTCCCAAACTCTTCACTAAACCATTGAGCTAAAAACTGCATTTACAAAATACCTTTGTAAACCTAGGATTAACTCTAATCCCGTTGTGGCGACCAGCATCTAACTGCTGCGACAACTTCAAGTTAACTCTAACGTGAATACTCTGAGTACCTATTACAATTGCCTCTAGATAAAGCTGAAAGGTACAATATGAAAACACCTACTACAATTGAACTAGAATAAAAGACAGACACTTGGAACTTATTCTTCTATCTGGTTCATGTAGCTTCAGGTTCGCACACTTGAATCACACACGAACTGCTTGCAAAATGCTTTGCTATTTTGCTCTCAATTCACGTTTAACTTCTGCTTTTGTGTGTTACCTGTAGAATGAGAACATCCTGCAATTTATAGAATTAGTAGAGTAGAAAATAAATAGAGTTCTAATGCTACTCTTCCTTAGTGGAAGAGTTCTAGTTAATCTCAACTTCTAACTCCTTCCTTATCTTGGATAATGTTCTCGTTGAGTAAGGAGTCCTTCTCCTTATCAATTATGCAATCTTTTCGATCAGGAGATATCTATTATTATGCCAGATTTTGTTTATCTCCTGCATGTGCATCTCACGTGCTTTGAATCTGCCCGTGTCTATGCCTACCAGTGATGGACCTGGTTCATCCCTGAGTTCCTTTGTCAATCTTCAAAACTATTCTTTACTTTGGCCAACAAATATACATCAAAATATGCATACATTAAGCCAAATATCATGATCTCATATTTTTTTACCTTCGATTTGAAGGGTTTTCCACGTTAAAATTTATTGTTCTTTATCTTCTTTATTTTTGAGTTTGCCTCTTCCTCGACATAACAAAAATAACTTCGACGAAATACAATAATGTCTATGAATGATGGGGATTGTTGCATCGGAGCAGATGAAACCACAACAGTAAGTACCGAAAGCATTTGAAGATGGCTCCGGAACAATCTGTACAAGATCCCGGAGATTGCCCGAACTGGCTCTGGAATAAAGAAAATGACTGGAGACTGCTAGATCATCCTGGAAAAAAAATAGAAGGAATCAGAATCAAGAATTGGCTAGACTCAATAATTGCCAGCCCATTCGCAATTCTTTATAAGGTATTTTTGTTCATCTCCAGTAAACTATCGTATATGCAAAGTTATAAACACATGTGTACGTTCGAGGAATGGAATGAAGCAAAACTTGCACTTTCTAGAAACATTCCTCTATATGTTTGAATAAACATAATCATGTTTAATATTTGCTCATACTTAGAAGCAAAAAAAGATTACAAATCCGAACAATTGTGTTCGGATGAACATGAGACGTCCTCTTCATAAGCACTATAAATATAAAGGCCCTCTCTTATAAAGCTATCAAATTAAATGGCTAAAGGTCGGATGCCTTGTTTCCCGATTGTGAAGTTAACCAGATGTATCAAATTCCTGGACATTATCAAAATCATAAGTATAAAATTTCTGGTCATTAACATCCCCGGTCTCGAAGGCTGTGAGATTATAAAAATTTTCGGGTACAACTAAAAATTGAAGAGTCAAAACTCAAAGAAATGTTTTCGGGTACAACTAAAAACCCGAGCTTCAACACTCAAAGAGGTACAACTTAAAACCGAATAGTTAAAACTCAAAGAAAAGTTGCGGGTGGACGCTAAAAATCCGAGATCAAGTTTTATGTGATAACGGCACTTCTACAGCTCCAACCGGTCTTCGAAGAAAGAATAATAAGTGGCAGATTTATCATCTGAATCCCTAAGTTCTCCACTCTTTTTTCTTACCCCGGATTTTGGTCCCGATTGGATTTTTCCGGTAAGGTTTTAAATGAGGCAGCGACGAGGGTAGAAAGAAGAAAATCTTTCACTTTTCTGTCACATCAGAGTGAGTAATAGAAAAGTGAGGGACTATCTGTATATGATGAAAACCAGTCTCAAGAGTTGGGTGAATGAGGAAGCGACACCTGTCAATAATGACCAATTTCCTCTCTTTTTGTTGTTTCCTCTGTTTTCATTCATTCACTCAACGGCCTTTGAGTTTCCCTTTTATAAGCATCTCAGTTTTTCTGGGAAAATTTTATACCCCTTTTGTTTGTTTTACTCAATCCAAAGTTCTAATAAAAGAAAATCAAAGGAAATTTACTGGTTTTTGGTGGGTTTTATGTGTTTTTATTGTTTGGTTTATGGGGTCTCCCGATGGAACATAATACAAGCTGAAGGGTACTTCCTTTTGCTCATATTTGTGTTTCTTGATTGTTTGATTATTTCCTATTTTTTGCTTGGAGGGTATTTTGCATAGTTTATAAGATGAGCTTAAATGGATAAACATGGTCAGTAAGGATTCATATAGTCGACGCGTATTTTTTGTTGTAGTAGGGTATGTTGCATAGTTAAGATACACTCTGGAATGTTTGGTTTGACATTTTTATATTTTTCCTAATACAAATTTCCAACTAAAAAAATTAAAAGGAAATCACTGGTTATTGGTGGGTTTTATGTGTTTTTCTTGTTTGGTGTATGGGTTCTTTTGATGGAAGATAATACAAGCTGAAAGGTACTTCCTTTTTCACACTTGTACTTTTTAAGGTTTGCTCATATTTATATTTTGCCTTTTTGTTCTTGGAGGGTCTAATGCAAAGTTGGAATATTGACTTTGGAATATTGGGTTTTGGTTAGAAGAGATATGGAATTGACATTTTAATACTTTTCCGAATTCTTGTTTATGACTTGTTCATGTTTAGTTAGAGTAAATTTAGAACTGAGTTTTGATTAGAAGAAGAATAAAGTTGATATTTTTAAAGTTCTAATGTCAACAAGTTTATTTATTTAATCTATTTAGTTCTGTCTTGTTTTGATCTCTTTTGGTTGAGCAGATATTAAGGTGCTCAATGCTAGTTTTGTGAAACTTAAGTTCTTCACATCAAAGGTTCTTTTTCTGTTTCTTTCTTTTTCCCTTCTGATGAAATGCTTGATTGGAGAGTAGAGCTATTTGGCGGTTTAAGTATATAGAGATTTTCTTTTGGCGTTGAGGAAATGAGTATATTTTTAAAACAACACAGTAAGGTATTTGAAACTTGAGTTTTTATTTTAAGGATTTCCTGTGGTAGAATCATCACATTAATTGGAATTGAACTATCTTTTTTGTTTGCTCTCATTTAGGTGGTTTGATATTCTAATCTGAGTGAAGATGGCCATGTCACTCGAAGACCTCCTTGCAAAGGAAGGATTTAATAGGAGGATGTCAAAAACAGTGCCTAAAGCTTCATCCGGAACAAAGGCAAGAAGTGGACCTATTTACCCACTTCATGAATCTCATAAACATGTGTCTTCATCAGGCACAAGAAAAACCGAGAGGACAAAATCTGCTATCCTGTGGCATGACTTGAAAGATAAGACCCCAAGAGTCAATTTTGCAGACAAGAGGCAAAAGAAGGAAAGTAAGCACAGAATGGGCTCGTGCGATCTTTCATCGGATGTTAAGAGAATAAGTATTAGTTCTTTTGATGAATTGCTAGATGTTGATGCTTAACAAAGCAATGAGATAGTTGAGGTTGGAGAGCGAAATGGTTCGAGATTCAATCATATATACCCGAATCAAACTTACAAAAATGGGAGTGGTGAAGGCAGGTCTTCTAACAGAAGTGAGGAAGGAGAAGGAAAATGACAATCCTTCGGAAAAGATACAAAAGCAACAATAAAATGACTCAATAATTCTGGTAAACTTCTTTCAGGACATCCAAGCTTTAGAGATGATTATCAGAAACATATTGAACAGAACTGAGACCTCCTACAACACATCAACCAGAAGTTTGTTAACCAACAAAAGTTATGGTGCAGCTGGAAGCCTAAGAAAATCCGAGATTGAGCACACTGCAACTCTTCCTGCTCTTGATGAAGTTGTCGTTCAGGCTGTAATTTCTATCTTGACTGGATATATAAAGCGTTTTCTCATAGATGAAGATTTTAGGACATCACTTTGTCACAATATTTTTGCGTCCCTAAATTTTGTTGGATTAGAAGAAGGCCTAAATGCTGAAAGCAAGGTCCTAGCTACTCTTGAACAAGCTATAGGAACATTTGAAAGAGCTGCAGGATTGCACGAATGAAAAAAAGATTAAGAAAGCCTTACTTCAACTTAGTGTAGCAACGGGGTTGAATTCAAACGATTTACGATATGGTTTACACCCGGTATTCCCAATTCTAAATTGGCAGCTTGTGCTCATCTGTATCTCAGTGTTATATATAAGATACAGAAGAAGGATCGTATAGCTGCAAAGCACTTACTGCAAGTTTTCTGTGATTCACCTTTTCAGGCAAGGACTAATTTGTTGCCTAATTTGTGGGATCACATATTTCTGATAGAAAAACTGATCAGAGAAGGATGTAAATTTTAATTGAAAAGTAGAGCAGAGAAAGAGGCAAAAGACGTGAAAAAGAAATTGCTTGACTGATTGATTACAATGCTGCAACTGCAGTCTTTTTATAACAAAAAAAACATAGCAAACTTAAGCTAAAAATTAGGAACTACCCCACAAAGTTTTCTCCTAAAAACTAGATAACAAAACCACGTTAAACTACTTTCTAAGGACTAGGACAAACCTAAAAAGTAGGAGTTTTATTTACTAACACCCTCCCTTAAACTAAAAGCTTTCGAGCTTCAGTTTATCTTCAACTTCTTGAGTTCTTTCATGGTGCAAAATCCTAGTAATCTTCTCAAATTTTTGAAAGAAAGTAACTCTAGAGGTTTAGTGAAAATATCCGCCAACTGGTCTTCACTCCGGCAATATCTTAGCTCTATTGTTCCTTCATTGTTAAGATATCGCAAGAAATAGTACTTCACGTCAATGTGCTTGCTTCTTCCATGTAGCACCGGATTATTTGACAACTTGATGGCGGAGATGTTGTCACAGAAAATTGTAGTTGCTTCTTCTTTTTTGAATTTCAGTTCTTCAAGAACTCTCCTTAACCAGATAGCTTGACAAGCACAAGTTGTAGCAACAACATATTCAGCTTTGGTACTTGACAAAGTGACAATTGATTGCTTCTTAGAAGACCACGAAACAACCCCTGTACCTAACATAAATACATAACCTGAAGTGCTCCTTCTGTCGTCTTGATCTCCTGCATAATCACTGTCAGTAAAACCAATCAAACCAGATTTTTCACCCTTCTTGTAGAACAAAACAAAATCCTTAGTTCCCTGTAAGTAGCGAAGGATTCTCTTAGCAGCTAGCAGGTGAATTTCAGTTGGGTTCTCCATGTATCTGCTTATGAGACTTACATCATACATGATGTCGGGCCTTGTAGCAGTAAGATACATAAAACTACCTACAATTTGCTTGTAGAATGTGTTATCCACCTTCTTTCTGCTTCCAGTTTTGCATATCTTCAAGGCAAACTCAACTGGAGTGTTGGCGGGATTGCAATTTTGCATCTTGAACCTGTCCAAATTTTCCTGCACATACTTCTTTTGGGAAACAAATATTCCATCATCAGATTGTGCTACTTCTAATCCAAGAAAGTAATACATCTTACCAAGATCGGACATCTCAAACTCATCCATCATAGACTTATTGAAATCGGGAAACATGAAACTATCATTCCCAGTAAATATAAGATCATCAACATATAAACACATTGAGCATTTTTCCATATTCTCCGGTTTTAACAAAAAAAAGAGTGTTCATATGGACTTTTAGAAAGTAAGCCTCGATGCGACTTTACCAAGCTCGCAGAGCTTCTTTTAGTCCGTAAAGAGTCTTTTTCAACTTATACACCTTATGCTCATTTCCAATTTTTATATAACCAGGAAGTTGCTCTACAAATACATGTTCTTCCAAGTGCCCGTACAAAAATGCCGATTTGACATCTAATTGGGAAATAGGCCAAGAATTCTGTGCCGCTAATGCAATCACCAATCTGATTGTATCGTGTCTGGAGAAAATACTTTTGTGTAATCAATTCCATATTCTTTTTTGTATCCTTTAGCATACTTGTCAACTTCACCATCTTCTTTCAGCTTTGTCTTGAATACCCACTTCACACCAATAATTTTGTGCCCTTTTGGAAGATCTGATAGCTCCCAGGTGCCATTTCTTTCAATAGCATCAATTTTGTCATCCATAGCTTTCCTCAATTTCTCCTCTTTGACAGCATTTTCAAAAGTTGTAGGATGACTATCTGCAAACAATGCAAAGTAGGAAAAATCATCTTCATTTACATCAATTCCTGTTACCTCATAATCCGTCATCCACGCGGGCCTTTTGCGAGCACGACAAAGAGACTCATATGGTGCATCTTTCTTCCAAAGCCGAAGGTGAAATTTAAGCAGCTACTGGAGTAGAATTTTTAGAATTTTCGGGTATTGCTGCTGCTTCTTACTTCATTATCAATTAAGATTGGAATAGACTACTGCGTATTCCAATCCCAAGAGTTTTCTTCATCAAAAATAATATCTCTGCTGGTCACAACCTTCTTTGTCAATGGATTGAACAACTTGTACGCCTTGGATGCCTCGCTAACACCAAGAAAGACACACTTCTCGCTTTTGTCATCAAGCTTCCTCCTCTTCTCGTCTGGGACATGTGCATAGCCAATGCAACCAAAATTTTAAAATGATCTACAGCAGGTTTCTTTCCACTCCAAGCCTCCTCTGGAGTCATGTTTTGAACAACAAATGTTGGACTTCTATTCAAAACATGAATACTCCAATTTATTGCTTCTGGCCAGAATGTCTTTGGAACTTTTCCTCGAGCGAGCAAGCTTCAAACCATATTGAGAATGGTTCTATTCTTCCTCTCCGATACACCATTTTGTTGCGGTGTATATGCCGTTGTGAGCTCTTTTCGAATGCCATGAGTCCCACAAAATTCTTCAAATGCCTTAGAGCAATATTCGCCTCCGCGATCTGTTCGGAAGCTCTTAAAGGTCTTTCCTATCTCATTCTCGGCATGAGCTTTGAAGATTTTAAATACATTAAAAGCCTCTGATTTTTTCTGCAGAAAATACACCCAAGTCTTCCTAGAATAATCGTCAATGAAGGTAATAAAACACCTTTTGCCTCCATTAGAGATTGGTCTTACTGGACCACATATGTGAGAGTGCACCAACTCCAAAACATGCTTTGCTCGCCATGATTTGCCCTTTGGAAATTGAGATCGATGTTGTTTGCCAACAACACATTCTTCACAAATTTGAGAAGGACCGGTAATTTGAGGAAGACCTGTGACCATGTTCTTCTGTTGAAGTGTCTTCAATCCTCCAAAACTCAAATGACCATAACGAAAATGCCACAACCATGAGGGATCCTTTACTTCCGTTATCAAGCAAGATTGAATACTATCAATCTTTATCGAAAATAATCTGTTGGAACTCATCTGAATTATTGCAATAGCTCCTAGCACATGGTTATAAATTTTACATTCACCCTTCTTAATAGTGATGACATAACCTTTCTCTTACAACTAACCAACACTCAGTAAGTTGCTTTTCAAGTTAGGAACATATAACACATTAGATATTGTTTCCACAAAATCATTCTTGGTTTTAATCTTGATGTCACCTTTTCCCGTTGCATCCACAGTAAAACAATCACCAAAACTAACTTTAGAACGGAAGCCTTCATTTAAGTAAGAAAAGCAAGACTTACTTCCAGTCATGTGATTAGGTGCAGCCCGTGTCTAAGTAACAAACGTCTGGCTCGTTTTCCTTCTCACCTTGAATTGCCATCAACAAGGTCTCCCCTTCCTTGTTCTCCACGTAATTGGACTTATCTTCCTTTTCTTTGTCATTAGGCAACCTAGTACAACATTCAGATGCGTAATGACCAAATTTATGACATCTATAGCACTCTATCTTAGATTTGTCATGATCTCGACCTCTTCCTTTGCCTTGAGATTGATCATTATTTGCTTTGAAATTCCTACTGGAATCTCTACCTCCACGATCTCCTCTTCCTCTGCCTTGACCTCTACCTCTACCCCTTCCTCTGGAATTGGAAGAAGAAATAAAAGTAGAAGCCTTCAAAGCCTACTAATCGGAAGTTGAACTGCGGTTCATCTTCTGCTCATGTACCAACAATGAGCTTTGTAATTCATCTAGAGAGAGTACATCAATATCTTTTGACTCCTCAATAGAGCAAACGCCATAATCATACTTTGGTGTGAGTGAACGCAATATCTTTTCCAATTTTATGACATCGCCCATGCTCTCACCATGAAATCGTATCTTGTTACATATCTCCATGGTTCTAGCATAATAGCTAGTGACAGATTCTCCTTCCTTCATCTGCAAAGTTTCGAAGTCCCTCCTCAAGGCTTGAAGTTGTGCTTGCTTCACTCTTGTAGAGCCTTGATACTTTTTCTTCATAGAATCCCATATATCCTTGGAAGTTACTTTTCAAAGAATAGTTTCCAAGATGGGACGTTCAATAGCCTGAAAGAGATAATTTTTTGCCTTTAAATCTTTCATCTTTTCTTCTTCGAACTCTGTCTTTTGAGCATCCGTCAAAGTTTCCCCTGCTGCTAGTGCTTTAACGCTATCCTCAACAATTGGCCAATACTCTTTTGACCGTAAGAAATTCTCCATCAGCATACTCCAATGGTCATAGTGACCATCAAAACGGGGAATAGCTGCTTGCACAAAATTGCTCTATGAAGTCATAGATGAAGAACAATTTTTTGATTTTGAGTAAACTCTCCCTCACAGGGATTTTCTTTTTTCTGGATCTCACGTTGCTCCTGATACCACTGATAGAAAAACTGATCAGAGAAGGATATAAATTTGTAAGTGAAAAATAGAGCAGAGAAAGAGGCAATAGACGTGAAAAAGAAATTGCTTGACTGCTTGACTACAATGCTGCAACTGCAGTCTTTTTATAACAAAAAAAACATAGCAAACTTAAGCTAAAAATTAGGAACTACCCCACAAAGTTTTCTCCTATTAACTAGATAACAAATCCACGTTAAACTACTTCCTAAGGACTAGGACAAACCTAAAAAGTAGGAGTTTCATTTACTAACAATTTCTTCCTCATCTTTCACATTTGAAGGTCTGGTATGATTCAGAAGCTAATTTTCTTGGTGATCTATATTATAAGTCAAGGAAGCTGAAGTTTCTTGAAAAAATGTACAATGAAAATCTGGACTAAGGCACTTTTCAGTTTGCACTTTACTACAAGGAATGGCTAACTGAAGGGGCTGAGATTCCGTTTTCCTTTTGTATCAGTTCAGTGTGAAGGTTCCTTTAGCAACTCTTACCACTTAAATAGTACCTTTGGCGGTTTCTCACCTCAGCCAGTTGTCAGCAAAAAGTTGTATGATGAAGTATTCCGTCATTCGCATAAACTAGAAAATGAGTCAGAGGAGCACCGGAAAGAAAGCTATGAAGTTAGTGTGAGGAGGCCTTCTAGTTTTGCTGCCCAAAAACTGGTAGTGCCATACTCTGCGGAAGTGATTAAGTGTATAGATCAAGATGTCGAGCCTTGTACTACAGTTGATTCAGTAAGTGTTGAATACATAACTTTAGTGAGCTTAGACCGTGATTAGCCAAAAATGTGTAAGTATGTGTATATTCTGCTAGTTAAATCACGGTTAAGTTCCTGAAATAACGATGTAGATATCATAGCTCCTATAATACAACTTACCCTTTGATTTCTTCAGAATCTAATTTGTAAACCTACTTGTACTTTTGTCGATACTTTTCAAGCAGTTTCAGACTTTCAGTCACCTGTATATCCTTGTTCCTTCCGTCTTTGATGTAATTCTTATTGCTTCATTTAGGTATGGGTGTAGCTCATAACTTTATCTCATTCCAATTCTCAATGACAGTTCTATAAACTTGAAATGGATGATAAGCTTTATAAATTTTAAGCATACATGTCTTTTCTTTGTCGTTGGTCTTAGCAAATTAAGATATGCAGTTTAATTTGTTCCTGTTAAATAGTCTTTATGAGGAGGAAAGTACATGTATAAGTTTTCTGTGCATTTCTAAATTTAGTTATTAAAGATTTATTCTTGCCAAACTTTTTATTTACCCCTTCAGATTTTATATTACATAAGTCAAGTTACATTCTGTGGCGTTCTTCTGTGTAGTATGGTGCATCAACAGCGAGTTCTCCAGAAGAAAAATATTTCATGGAAATATTTGGAAACTCTGATCTAGAGAAAACAACTCCATTAAAGTCCAACATACTGGATTCATTTGCACCTGCAAATCTGACGGAGTTCATATTCAACAGGATAGCAAAACAAAAGCAGCTTCTGAGCAGAAGGAGACCGAGGAGTCTATCCTCCGTGCTGCTCCTCCTCTACTTCTATACTCGGAAAATGCTTTGGCTCTTGATTGCACAGTAACATTCTAAATTTTTTGTTCTCTATTTTAATATAAAGAGAAAAGGAATGAAAAAGAAAGGGATACTTTTTACTTTTTCATTATAATCTCACCATTTTGCTTTGAAAATGCAGCCAACAAAGGTAGTGCTTCCCGGTCAAGGTAGGTGAAAATCATCTTTGAGAGTGTTCTCTTTACGTTGAGTAATTAATTAATTGCTTATGATGATGCTTTTAAAATATTTAGGAGTCAATTATGAAGATTATGTTGGAAGATCTTCCGCAAACATACCACAGGAATTCATCTGCCCTTTGACTAGACTTCTTTTTGAAGATCCAGTTACCCTTGAGACTGGCCAAACCTTTGAGAGAGTATCAATTACAAGCTGGTTATCCGGTTATCCGATAAATGAATCTTTGGCCTAACTCAATACCCTCTCTCACGTCCAGGCTTGCAAAATGGAGCAAGGACAACATAAATGGGGGCCCAACATCGGTAACAATAATTGGGATGAACCTAGCTCTAATACCATGATAAATAGACTTTGGACCAAACTCAAACCCAAAAGGAGTATTATCACTTGAGTTTTTTTTTTTTCTTTTCTATACAATATATAAAACCTTATTACCAAAATTGTCCCAGTTTTGAAAATTAATCTCCCTAAATAAGATTTGCTTACAATTTATATACAATCTCTTATTAATGCCTTAAATTAGGGAGATTAAATTACATACTTTTCCTTTTTTTCTCTCATCTTGTCTTTCCCTATTTTCCGTCACCTCTCTCCATTTAATATCCATTATTGAGGGCGTTTAGTTATATCATTTTCCTATTTTCTCTCCTCTCCTCTTTCTATAAGCGTAAAAGGTTAACAAAAAATATGTTACCATATATACAAATATAAGAGAGATTGAAAACCTCTAGATTTTGGATAGGGATGTTCATTTGGATCGCATATTTGAAATCCGAACCGATCCGTTCAATTTCGGATTTCGAATTTTAGATTGGATCGGATTTCGAATTGTGTTTATTAAAATTTTGGATTTCGGGTCGGATTTGGATTGGTATAATTTTAATACGATCCGATCAGAAATCCGAAATTCGAAATTATTAGGGCATGTATAAATACTAAACTTTAATTTCGGATAATTAGTACTTCTTTTACATTTTCCTTCAAGTTATTACCTTTACAATTGATGGATTTAGCTATATTGGCACCATAGTACTCTCATAATTGCAGAAACATGAATTTTTCTTACTGTATTGCCTCTTTTACAAAGAAAATATACATATGAGTTTGCATCTTTGAGGCATAATAATCCGATCCGAAATCTGAAAATTCGATCCGATCCAAACTTTAAAATCCAATCTGATCTGATATTAATTCGGATCGGATTCGGATTGTATTTTCTAGAATCCGAAATCCAATCCGAAATGTGCTAAATCTTATCCGATCCGATCCATGCACAGCCCTAGTTTTGAACAGCAGATTCATTCTTGGCTTATTCGCCCAATTACAAATCACTTTAATTCCTGCAGCATAGATATGGCAACGATGGCCAATAGAAAGAAAGCTTAATCTCTTCAAATTAATTCTTTTTATCACTATTAATTAGGGTGACGGTAACTGATTATTTTTAAGTATTAGGACTTTTAACTAGTACTATTAAGTAGGAGTATTAACAAGGTGCTCGTAAATTTAATTCTTTCTGTGATAAAGAATTAAATTTCGTACAAATTTGATTCATTTAAAAATTAAAAAATAAATTTCGTACAAATTTGATACATCTACAATAATATATAAACTAAAAATAAACTTTATACAACTAATTATATAGTATACAATATATTTATAACTTATCTACAACTTTCATATATTATTTTCACCTAGTTAAATACATCTACAACATCATACAACTTAAATACAATTTTCATATAAATTTTATACAATATGTCTTTTGTATGTATTTTGTATCTAATTTATATATATTTTGTATGTGGTGTGTTCTTCTTCCTCTCTAAAATTCCTATCAAAACTTCCTCTCTTAATACAATTTTATACGTTGAGTAATTAATTAATTGCTTATGATGATGCTTTTAAAATATTTAGGAGTCAATTATGAAGATTATGTTGGAAGATCTTCCGCAAACATACCACAGGAATTCATCTGCCCTTTGACTAGACTTCTTTTTGAAGATTCAGTTACCCTTGAGACTGGCCAAACCTTTGAGAGGGTATCTATTACAAGCTGGTTATCTAAAGGAAATATAACATGTCCAGTAACGCGAAGATTGTTAGAATGTCAAAATATTCCCCGTGCTAACTTGTGTCATCACCAATTGAAAGTCCGAACAGTGGAGGCATCTTCTGACCTATTTCTCTAAAAGAAGCAGGCAATTCAGGGAAACAAATTTGGTTAAAGAATGAAATAGCTGTTTCCATATTGGAACAACTTCGTATTGTTTTAAATCAGGATGAAAGAAGAGAAATTCTAGAGCAGCTTATATCCCTTGGGTTTGAAGAGGATACAAACTTTAAATATTTCTTAAACTTCGACTATGATTTTAAAAACCACAATCGTCATTGATAAAGATAGTGAACAAAAATTCAATTCAATTAACAAGAATATAGACTTCGTCAAAATAAATACAAAAGTACTTAAAGTGCAGAATTTTAATCTTTGATAATCTTCATTGATAAAGGGTGTGTTAGGTATGATATTTTGTAGGAAACTAAGTACTTCCTCCGTCCCTATTTATGTGGCGGAGTTTGAATTTCGTGGGTCAAATGAGTTTTTCTTTCAACGTGATCTTTTCATATATCTTTTAGATATTTTTAATTGCTAATTATTGTGATTTATAATACTTTTAAAATAGTTTTAAATATATATATTTTATTTTAAATTTTTTTAAAGATTTTATGTCTGAATTCAAGGTCAAAATTTATAAGTTTAACTCTTGAAATCTGAGTTCTACCACATAAATTGGGACAGAGAGAATAGTTTTCTTGCTTATTTTTTTATGTTTGAATTATCCTAAAATATTTATATATAATCTAGCAAACACTATATAGGACAGGGTGGTTAGGATTGGGGGTTCAGAGATGGGGGGAGGGGTTCAGGGATAAGTCGGGGGGCTAGGGGTGGCAAGGTGGATTGGGAGGTGAGGTGGGAGTAAGAGTGGAAGAGTTGAAAGAAAATAATTTTCTTACTCCCGATAGAAAAGTCATTTTTCTTAAAATGAATTCATAAGAAAAATATTTTTCTTAATCTTTATAGGGAAGTTATTTTTCTTTAAAAAAATAAATTATATAAGGAAAATATTTTCCTTAAGCCAACCAAACATCTCCATACCAATTACATCCAAAGATAGTTACAACTTACAATTTCATCTTGCAAAACTTAAGTGCAGAATTTCTATTCCACCAAAGGCTCTTCGGTCGTCCCTGTCCTGATTTTCACGGGTGAACTCCACCTTACAAAAAGTTTGATAAAAAGAATCGGCACACCCTTGGTTCTACCAAAAACGGAGGAGACAGAAGAAGTTAGTGTAATGCAAGTGCATATAAATTTACTCTGCTAGTGATAAGCTCAAATCTTTCTGGCTTTCCGCCTAGCTGCAAGCCTTTCACTCTCTCTACACAATAAGTTAATCCTCAACTCAAGATCCTTCTAGCTAAAAAATTTTGCATATTACCAATTATACAAGTTTGAGAGATGGACTATTCCTGATTATTTAACACCTCTATCTTACAGTCCAAAAGAACACAAGCAATATGAAAATATACAGATTAAATATTTACAAATTTGTATACGGTCGAAATAGATTTCGGCCTTAGCACGTCCGATCAAGTTCGAACGATGATCTATCGAAGTAAGATCCCGAAGGTGGAACAAATTAACCTCGAACTCGGGGAGGCCGATTCGTGTCGAGTTCGATATCATTATCAAGCTCGAATCGAAATCGAACCATGATGCAAAGTAGATCTATCATGTTGATAATCTAGAGACCAACCAACATTGACCTCGAATCAATTCGAGGACTCGAGCCAGGATCGGGCTCGAACCAAAATCACGAGCTCGAGTCGAAATCAAACTCAAACCAAAATCGAGGGTTCTAAGCAAGACCGAGCTCGCAGACAAAAACCGTTGCAATCCCACTAGAGAGAATCTTGGCAGAAATTATGGAAAAGCTGACTTATCATGGGTCTCCCACTGAATGTTTATTTTATTATGCTTAGAGCCAAATCCCTCTACTATAAAAGGGCTTGGTTACCATTTCTGTAAGAGAAGTTTTTCTCAGGCTTACATTATAAAAAAAGCGCTATATTCTTCTACAGTAAAGAATTGTTCTTTCAAATTTCTTAGATTGATTCTATTTGTTGAATCCTAAGATTCATTGTTCTTGACAACCTTATCTATTTCGCATTCTCTGCAATCTATATTTACATTTCTATTTATCATTATATTTTGTGTTAAGTTACGCCACATATCCTCGGAACTGCGTATAAATTCAACTCTATCTATTTTTCGGGTAAATAGTTTGGCACCCACCGTGGGGCCGAGGATAACAGTGATTATTTGATACACCTCTAAAAAACACGCCATTGTGCTTTGCGCTTATTTTCGAAAACATCTTGAATTTCGGATCAGCTACGAATGACCATCAATCAAGTGGCTTCACCGATCGATAACGAAGCCGACCTTCAAGATGAAACCAACAACTTGGCACCCGTGGCCGGAAGGCCAATTAACAATGGCACCGAGGCTCAAATCGAAGTACCCAAAATTCGAGTCGAAATATCATTGGATGTCAATTCACAAATAGCTTTGGAGGCGAATCAGCGTTCCGAACCGGAAAGAAGCATTCAAGGCGGTACTCGATCCGTAGCCCGAGACACCCAAAACGCAGGAAAAATCGGGGCCAGCTTACGTATGATCTTCGAGATGCTACAAGCCTAAAAAATAGCGATAGCTCAGCTACAGAGCCAAACTCGAGCACAAAGCAGGCCGGATTCCAATCCACTTAGAGAAGTCACACCCAAAACAGAGTCCGCCATAGTGAAATCTAACGAGCAAGAATCGGAAACTACTCCCGAAATTACTAAATTGCTCAAGGAACTCACAAAATGAGTCGAAGCCAACGACAAGAGGGTGGAAACGTACAATGCCAGGGTCGATCAAATCCCGGGGGCTCCACAATGATAAAGGGGCTTGATTCAAAAAAATTCATACAAAAGCCTTTTCCGTCAAGTGCGGCACCGAAGCCAATCCTCAAAAAATTTCGTATGCCCGAAATTCCAAAATATAACGGTAAGACCGATCCTAACGAATATGTCACCTCTTACACATGTGCCGTAAAAGCAGTGATTTGGAGGACGATGAGATCGAATCCGTGTTGTTGAAAAAGTTCGGGGAGACCCTATCGAAGGGAGCGATAATCTGGTACCACAATTTACCGCCGAATTCCATCGATTCTTTTGCCATGTTAGTAGATTCATTCGTAAAGGCACATGCTGGTGCCATAAAGGTTGCAACAAGAAAATCAGACCTCTTCAAAGTAAAGCAAAGGGAGAATGAAATGTTGAGGGAATTCGTATCCCGATTTCAAATGGAACGCATGGAATTACCCCCGGTCACAAACGATTGGGCCGTACAAGCTTTCACCCAAGGGTTGAACGAGCTAAGTTCGACAGCATCACATCGGCTGAAACAAAATTTGATCGAGTATCCAGCGATAACTTGGGCAGATGTACACAATCGATACCAATCGAAAATTAGGGTCGAGGATGATCAGTTGGGGGCTCCGTACGGACCCGTTCATCAGAATAGGACAGTTACTAAAAACCAAAAGGAGATCGACAGAGAACAAAGGTCGAACAGAGACCGATATCGACTGTACGTCGCAGATCGGGTGAACAACGGTTCAGCACGCAATGCAGTTCGGAACAATTGAAGGATTGATCGAGGATAAAATTCTCGGGGGCTTATGAGTAAGAGCGGCTTCAATAAATATGTCGATCCTATAGAAGCACCTCGATTATCAGAATATAACTTCAACGTTGGTGCATCCGCTATCGTGTCAGCCATCAGACGCATCAAAGAAACTAAATGGCCTCGACCCATGCAGACCGATCCTGCCCGAATAAATCCCAATCAAACGTGCGAATATCATGGTACCCATGGCCATAGAACGGAAGATTGCAAGCAACTAAGAGAGGAAATAGCTCGCTTATTTAACAAAGGGCACCTTCGGGAATTTCTGAGTGATAGGGCGAAGAACCATTTTAGAAACAGGGATTTCAGCAAGCAAAACGAGCAAGAAGAACCGCAGCACGTCATCCACATGATCAACGGCGGCATCGATACCCCTCAGGGAGCAGTGCTTAAATGCACTAAAACATCGATGGTGAGGGAAAAGCGATCTCGGACTCAAGATTACGCACCTATGGGGACTTTGTCCTTCGATGATGAAGATGCAGAAGGGGTTATCCAACCTCACAACGACGCACTGGTAATATCCGTACTCATTAATAAAACTAAAATTAAGCGTGTGTTAATCGATCCAGGTAGCTCGGCCAACATCATCCGATTGAAAGTAGTAGAGCAGCTCGGCCTACAGGATCAGATCGTACCCGCAACTTTGGTTCTAAATGGGTTCAATATGGCATGTGAAACCACCAAAGGTGAGATAATCCTACCAATAAACGTGGCCGGAACCATCCAGGAAATAAAGTTTCACGTGATCGAAAGCGATATGAGATACAACGCCCTTTTTCGGAAGGCCATGGATCCATAACATGAGAGCTGTACCTTCAACCCTATACCAGGTCCTCAAATTCCCGACATCGAGAGGTGTCAAAACGGTGTACGGAGAACAACCAGCCGTAAAGAAAATGTTCGCCGTCGATGAAACTAAACCAATATCCTCACTTTCACCGATAAAAGGATCGGGCCCGGAAGGAGAACGAGACACTAAATAGCAATCACAGACATCGGCTTCAACCCAGCCAGATAACCAGAAAATCGAAGAGGATGATGATCAAAGGGTCCCTCGATCTTTCGTGATTCCCGATGACTCCGACGCCACCAAATCAACAATCGAGGAGCTAGAGTAAGTCACATTAATCGAGCACTGGCCCGAGCGAAAGGTATACTTGGAAACGGGGTTGAGCCCCGAACTCAGAAAAAAACTCATTCAATTTCTTATCGATAACATTGATTGTTTTGCCTGGTCCCATTTAGATATAACAGGTATCCCGCCGGACGTAACGACGTATCGGCTAAGTTTGGACCCCAGGTTCAGATCGGTGAAGCAAAAGAGAAGACCCCAGTCCGAGAGAAAGCACGCATTCATAAAGGACGAGGTAACCAAGCTTCTCAAAGTAGGGTCCATTCGGGAGGTGAAATATCCCGAATGGCTAGCCAACATAGTTGTAGTCCCTAAAAAAGGGAACAAACTTAGAATGTGTGTGGAGTATAAGGATTTGAACAAAGCATGCCCCAAATATTCCTTTTCGCTGCCCAACATCGATCGCATGATCGATGCCACGGCCGGCCACAAGATCCTCACTTTTCTCGATGCCTATTCCGGGTATAATCAAATCCAGATGAACCCGGAGGACCGGGAAAAGACTTCATTTGTCACCAAATATGGAACATGTTATTATAATGTAATGCCCTTCGGGCTAAAAAATGCAGGGGCTACTTACCAACGCCTAATAAATAAAATGTTTGAAGAACAAATGGGAAAATCAATGGAAGTTTATATTGATGACATGCTAGTTAAATCCCTGCGCGCAGAGGACCATTTGACCCATTTGAAAGAAACGTTCGAAATTTTGAGGAAATACAACATGAAGCTCAATCCCGAAAAATGTGCTTTCGGGGTCCGTTCGGGAAAGTTCCTCGGCTTCATGGTGTCACATCGGGGAATAGATATTAAACCCGATAAAATCAAGGCCATCGAAGACATCGTCGCCATTGACAGCGTGAAGGCCGTACAAAGGCTAACGGGTCGGATTGCAGCCTTAGGCCGGTTCATTTCAAGATCATCTGACCGAAGTCACAAATTTTTCTCTCTACTCAAAAAGAAGAACGATTTTGCTTGGACCCCGGAGTGCCAACAAGCATTAGAGGAACTAAAGCGATATCTATCAAGCCCACCGCTACTTCACACTCCAAAAATAGACGAAAAACTTTGTTTGTACTTGGCAGTATCGGAAGTCGTCGTAAGCGGTGTCCTAGTTCGAGAAGAGTAAGGTACACAATTCCCTGTTTATTATACGAGTCGAACCTTAGGAGAAGCGGAAACTAGATATCGGCTCATAGAAAAATTGGCACTTGCACTAATAAGCGCCTCAAGAAAGTTAAGGTCGTACTTTCAATGTCATCCCATATGTGTGTTAACCACTTACCCGCTTCGTAATATTTTGCACAAACCCGAGTTATCAGGCCGACTGGCCAAATGGGCTGTCGAACACAGTGGGTACGATATCGAATATCAACCCCGTACGGCCATCAAGTCTCAAATTTTAGCAGACTTTGTGGCCGATTTCACGCCAACCCTCATACCCGAAGTCGAAAAAGAACTCCTGTTGAAATCAGGTACATAATCGGGGGTATGGATCCTTTTTACGGACGGGGCTTCGAACGTGAAAGGGTCTGGGCTGGGCATAGTTTTGAAAACACCCACGGGTAATACTATTAGGCAATCTATTAAAACTATCAGGTTGACTAACAACGAGGCCGAGTATGAAGCCATGATTGCAGGTCTCGAGCTAGCTAGAAACTTGGGAGCAGAAGTCATTCAATTGCGACTCCTTGCTGGTGGTGAGTCAAGTAAACAAAACCTTTGAAGTTCGAGAAGGTAGAATGGAAAGGTATTTAGATAAACTGCTCGTCACTTTGTACCATTTCAAACAATGGACTTTACGGCATGTACCACGGAAACAGAATAATGAGGCCGATGCGCTTGCGAATTTGGGGTCGTCGGTCGAGGTAGATGACTTGGGCTCGGGGAATGTTGTTCAACTTTAGAGATCGGTAATCGAAGAAGGTCACGTCGAAATAAATTCTACAAGCTTAACCTGGGATTGGAGAAACAAGTATATTGAATACTTGAAGAGCGGAAAACTCCCATCGGACCCTAAAGATTCCAGAACCCTACGGACTAAAGTTGCTCGATTCACGTTGACTTCGGACGGAACGCTATACCGAAGAACATTCGATGGACCGTTGGCAGTATGCTTGGGTCCGGGAGATACCGATTACATCCTACGGGAAGTGCACGAGGGTACTTGTGGGAATCACTCTGGAGCTGATACATTAGTTCGAAAAATAATCAGAGCAGGGTATTATTGGATCGATATGGGCAAAGATGCGAAGGAATTTGTTCGTAAATGTGACAAATGTCAAAGGTTTGCACCGATGATCTACCAACCCGGAGAGCAACTCTACTCAGTCCTATCCCTATGGCCGTTCATGAAGTGGGGAATAGATATCGTCGGCCCTCTGCCATCGACCCCAGGTAAAGCCAAATTTATTTTATTTATGACTGACTATTTTTCTAAATGGGTTGAAGTGCAGGCGTTCGAGAAAATAAGAGAGAAAGAAGTTATAGACTTTATTTGGGATCATATCATATGCTAAGGCTGGCAAGTGGGATCGTTCCAACTCTTAAGTTTTAATATTATAATTTTGTTTGTTTTATTTACTTTGCTGGATTAATTAAGATGGCTTATTCCTTAAAAAATATGTTTAGTAAAAATAAGGGAAAATCAAAGAGTGGTGAATCTAGTGGCCAATATGTTCCTCCTCCACTTCCCCCGGCTCCCCGACCCAAACATGTTACCCGTCCTACACCTCCTATTCTTAATAGCGATAATAGTTTATTATAATTTACCGAGAGTCAATTTTGCCATAATATTGCACCCGATGAACAATTAAACCATGAATATATGAATGCTCTTTATGGTAATCCAACTATTGATGAAAATGATGATGAAGAAATAGATTTTGATGAAACGCAACCGAATGATGATACACCCACTAGTCCTGCTCCTGAAGTTAACCCAACTAATAATAATCTAGATGATCCCCGTCTGACCCTCCTATTAGTGCCCCTACTTTTTCTAGACAACCTTCTAAATGGGCAGAAACATCTCTTGTTTGGCAATTTTTTACTCAACTAAGAGAAAAAATAGGGCTAAGTGTAAAACTTGTGGCAAAGAGTTAGTTTTTCAATATGTTGGAAGTCGGGGGAGGGGGGAGGGGGAGGACGGGAAGTTTGACTAGACATATATTGCTACACCCTCAAGATAAAGCTAGATATTTTCGTATGAAAGCTTTGGCTGAGGGGACAAGTACACCTAGTCAGGCTGACCTTAGTACCGGGTCAAATCAATTTCAACCGAAAATTAACACTGTTACCGGTGGTATTTTATATTATGATCCAAAAAAAGATCGGGAAGAATTGGCAAAAATGGTCATTGTTATGTGCTTA